>NC_134845.1:48306414-48608021 GCF_965363235.1 Mytilus galloprovincialis
AACCAGATCCTGCTCCACATGTGCCACCGGTCATGTTGCACATTTTAGTATAAACCCGGTAAACAGTTCCATGTTTTAAAGGAGTACAAAAGAAATTAGATATGGTTCAGTTATCAACGGAACAATCTTAAACCTCGTTTTCTTCAAAATATCAATATCAGTTTCGTCGCAGTCAATATCATTATTATCATCAGCTCATTAGTCTTTGATTCGGTACTAATTTATTAGGACTTTTGCAAATGAAATTAATGAAATTATGCATTGATGAATTTAGCAATTATTAATAAAAAATTAAGTTTCAAATTCCTTATTGAAAGTTGACCTTAGATGGATACTATCATTCTTTTATGTTCTATTTGGTCATATTATAGTTAAGGTCTTTCCTTTTTCAAAAGGGAAAGACCTTACTGTATTTCTTCTGTTTATTATTATTATTCTTCCGCCAAACTTTGACGAAGTTAGCAGCCTAAACCGTAAGACGTGTCGCTTTCATGTTCTCACTTTGTATCGGTGTCATGAATACCTATCCGGAACTCACCCTGTTAGTCGAAATATTTTGTCGGTTCGGAGTAATCCCTCCGAAACCAAAAAACCTTGTTATCGTTCCAACACCGTAACCGTAATAGATAGAAAAAAACCGAAGGGTGAAATTTGTTCAGGACCAGACCCCGGTTCTTCGTTACATTTGAATCGAAAAGATTCAACGACTCATTGGTAGAGTTATGCCCCTATGAAAATTAACCGGTGTCGGTGGACCACCAAAACTCAGAAACCGTAAATCGTAGAGACCTAGGATCTTCACCATTCATCAACAATTCATGGGACTTTCAAAAATACCTCAAGGTCAAATGTGTATGTTGACCTTGACCTTTGACCTAACACCTTGTTATCAGAACAACTCAGAAACCATTATACTTACAGAAATTTTAAATAGTGGAAAATGTTTGGGTCAGTACGGCGCAACTTTGTTACATTTTGACCAAAGAGATTTGACTTTTTTTTAAGGGGCATAAAGCCTGTTTTAGGTTTCTGAAAAGACAAAATCAGCTTTTACTATATAACCAAAGGTCCTAGACCTAAGGGGTCTTCAGCAATGACATTGGGGACTGATGACCTTGACAAAGGTCAAAAGGTCAAAAGTCAAGGTCATGTCCCATATAGCAAATTATGTGTTTTTGACCTTATTTAAAGGATTTTCAGTGTGTTTTAAAGCTTTTCAATACATTTTACGTCTATTGAAACATGTATTTTACATTATAAAAGGAAAGACCTCTCAATTGTTCAAGAACAATTGACAGTTTAATTATTTACGTGTTTGTGTAGTTATACAACCTGGGCTTCTAACTTTGAGGTGTGAGCGTTCCCGATGAATGTATATCCAAAAAGGCGATTTGTATGAAACAAATTGATAATGTGTTATTGTGATTCTGGTTTTATTATTTTTTTTATTTGATATCACACTACTTACAGAGGTAATAATCATTTCACACTAACGAGAGTCCGAATACTTCAGGATAAATATACAATTAAAATGTAAATATTTAAAATTTTAATGGTAGTTTAAATGATATTTTGTCATTTGAAGTTGACAGGTCATTCTTCTTTTGTTATTTAGAAAGTCATAGTAGATTATTACTTGAAGTTTTCTATTATTTCACATGTCAGTGGTCATTCGTAACACTCGGCCACCATGTGAGTCTTATCTGAAGATGAATTGATTTACATGTACTGGTTGAAATATACATATGTCAAAAAGATTTATAGATTTTTTTCAGTTTGTCTTGACATGTTAAATTTTTATCCTTGACCTACAGTGTCATACATCAATGAAACGAAAAATATTATTCTACAAATTGACTAATTAGTGTCAATTGATTTCCACTAAAATCGAAGCGTTCGTCTCTAAAACGCTAATTGTTAGGTTTTGATTGAAAACGTAAAACAATGAAAATATATTATTTTAACAATATATCACAATCACCTATGCTTTTCCTTATTATTTCTAATGTCCTGCCATTCAGTCCATTACATTTTTGATTGATAATTATATCCTCACAACAGCTTACCCTTACAGACCACCTGCGTGCATTCAGTTTTATACTAAATTAACAAACAAATGCTAAGGGATACGAGGACCCATTCACGTCATGCCATTGTCGTCATTTACGTCTCTTTTACGAGTCACCAATTTCAATGGTGGGTATTACGTCAAACAAATCTAGTTACGCACTGCGATGTATAGTTAGTTATTTGAAATTGAAACAAAGCATCAGTTTTGTATCATATGAGTTCGATACATACGCAATTACAATAAATTGATGTGCTATATGAAGAGAATGAACGAAACTTATTATCGCTGTCTATCATATAAGTCTTTCTTAACAATCTTATACATAGTTATATTCTTGTTTTATATCCTATCGTTTTATAACAGTAGGGGTTTTGTTCATTTTGAAAGGCCGTACGGTTACTGATAGATACTTCCATATACGCCATTTGTTGTCGCATTTGTAATTTGTGACAGTTCTTTATATTTGTATACATGTAATTGGTTGCTTTATAATCAACTTCATTTATTATGTTTCTTATTTGAAGCAAAACCGAACAGGTTATTTTAATCTAATATGACAGTTGTTGTTCAATCGTTTGATGTGTTTTATCATTTGATTTTGCTATTTGATTAGAGACTTTCCGCTTTGAATTTTCCTCGAAAGCTCAGTATTTTTGTGATTTTTTTTTTCTTAACTGCTAGAGATAAAATATAACGTCCAAGAGTAAACAACTATCCAAGTCGTGCAACGTATGCCGGAGATGGCGCGCTTATTTTATTTTGTCTAGATAATCGCACCAAAAAACAGCCACTGTTACAAGAGAGATACCAGTCATACAGCAAGTCATTGTCGAAATGTGAATAAACAAACTGCACGAATTTTACCACAGTCCTGAAATCTTGCTTTTAAGGATGTTTGCTTGTCATGTTTTGGAATTTTTGTCAGATTTTCGAAATCCTCTGGTTTTATCCATTTGAATGCCTTAAAAAATTTCTATTTATAAATCTTTTACATGTATAAATATAAGCCATTTGTAAAAGTCTTACAATATCTTATTGATTTTTAAATAGTTTTTGAGAACTTTAACTGGTCAATGATAAAGCTACGAAAAATCAAGAGAGATCATTTTCCTGCCAAAATTTTAATGGCTAAGATCTCGAAAACAAGCACATGGATCCCAATTTTTTTTTCTTTTTTTGCTTTTTTCATTCCTCAATTCATCGTCTATCAATATATATTAGTGTTATGAAAAACAAATATTTTGAAACTGAGCAGCGGACTTCCATAATTTGTATATGTCAGAAAAATTATTATCATTAAACATAATTATTGCAGTAAACCATCAACACTTGCTAGTACGAGTTGGTTTATCGTTGTTCGATGAGTGTTTCAATAGCAATCGTTAACAGTATTTTTGCGGTTCATATTCCAAATTTGAATCATTGTACGTTGTCTTAAAACATTTACAAATGATACCGATTTTCATGCAAAAAATTACCTTTTTGGCTGATTTCACTCAGGACTAAATAATTTGAGCAAATTTATATTGAATTGAAACATTCACAAATTTAAAAGGAAAGATAGACCTCATAAAAGAATTAATACTTTGACATTTACAAATACAAGAAGTTATAGAAGTACAGCTTTCATGATAAGCCATTTATTCTAAATCATTAAATGAAGATTCGAACTTTTATAGATATGCTATCATAACAAAAAGTATTGATCCGATTGATATTAAATTTTGCAAGAAAATGTGTTGACACTATTTACACTATATAGTAATTTTTGGGACCCTTTATAGCTTGCTGTTCGGTTTGAGCCTAGGCATAGTGTTGAAGACCGTACCTTGACCTATAATGGTTTACTTTTATAAATTGTGACTTGGATGGAGAGTTGTCTCATTGGCAGTCATACCACATCTTCCTCTATCTGTATTTTACATCTCGACATCTCGATATTGTGTTATTTTACTATGGTAAAATTTTTGTATTCATGACTTTCATTTCTGCTATTGTTGCTTTGATTATTTTCCTTCTTCTGTTTCTTAAGATTATAAGACTCTGTTGACTGATGTATCCCTATTATCGAACAGCGGTATACTACTGTTGCCTTTATTTGACATGTTTGCCTGTTATGTCTGTCTGTTTTGTTCACACATCAATGTCAAAATAAAGAAAATGACAGTGCCAAGTCAAGAATATGGCAGTTGATATCCATCGGTTTGAACTAGTTGAGCTTTAAAGGTTGTCATTTGATAACATACTTTTCGTTTTGAATTTTCCTCGGAGTTCGGTATTTTTGTTATTTTACTTTCTGTTGAATGATAAAAGTAAAACGACAAGATTTTCGTCGATATTTCACGTTGGTAGTTGAATTACATCTCTCTACCTTTACCTGTGATCATTCGTATATACTAGAGTAAAAAAATTTCATTTGAAAAACTACCTAATCACATGTGTGACACTTGAATATGCTTTAAAACTTTGTGTTGCGTCGATATTGAAATTACTTTTGACTTAAGTCGTGATTGTTTTGGATAGGGTCACTTTTCAGTTTGCTGTTACCTAATCGAATCATGTCTTGTTTCATAAGAACTACTTATTTATCAACATTTCACAAAGTAACATTAAAAATTGGTTTTTAACTGTTGTAGTACTCCTTCTGATTCATATACAGAACATAAGTCAACTCTTCGCTTACAAGAATAGGACAACGTTCCGTTATTTTTTTATCAAGACGATGATATTTGAACGATGAAATTACCAAAAACAATGCCATTTTGAATCATTCTAATTACATCAACCTGAGCAGCGTACTCCCTTAAGTATAGATAACCCCACATTTTGTCTTAAAATATTAAGAATACGGCAACTGTTTTCATATAGACTATTTAACAGCGGAATACTACTGTAGCCTTAATAGTCAAAATTTCCCTGTAAGCAAGCGTGGATTTGTATTAAGTGGTATTTCCAAATTTTCTGTGTGGAGGTCCAAGACTGGCAAAGGCAGTTTTTAAGAAATTTGATGACATTGAATAATTTGAAATTACGGACGGTCTAAAAAAAAACTGTAGAACTGATTTAAAGTGAATATGACAGTCTTAATTCATTCGTTTGATGTGTTTACGCTTTTGATTTTGCCATTTTATTACGGATTTTCCGTTTTGAATTCTCCTAGCAGTTCGGTATTTTATCTATTTTTCTTTTTACTTCAGTGGGAAATACTTTTTAGCGGTCACCCACCTAGGGATTGCTGCGTGGTTTTTTAAAACCCAAAGTGAAAGAAAATGTATCATTTGCTTATTCTAGTTGCTAAGCAGGTGTGCATAACAGTCGAACAAAGTATTTATGATGTAGGGAAAAGAGTTAACATAAGAAAGAATAAAGCAAAGCTACAAATTGTTTCAAACCAGGTGTGAATTTATCGCATTGTAACATCTGTGTTAAAGAAAACGAATGTTAATGTATAGAGCTAAGAACACATCTATACATTTGTTAATATATTTCACATAGAATTTATACGCAGTATGAGCGTACGAGGTATGGTTAGTCTGTAATGTGATCAAAACACGCAAAACGTGTCGACAATATTGTCGATTTACAAAAATGCAGGTGTTTTACCTATATGAAGAGTGACTATTTAATGCAGCTTTATGTAAGAATTTGATTTAATGTGCAGTCATCGCTGTACGAATAAAAATTTAATAATGAGAACACGAAACAAAGTAATACTAACAATCGTAAAATATACATATCCAGAAACATAATGAATGACATGGATGTGACATTGTCGCACTTAAGTAAAACATGTTGTCTTCCAAAGTTATTTGGTGGATTAACGTTCATCTTTTGTTTCAAACCAGATATGACGGAAGGAGTTAAATGGAACGGTTCCCTTCTCAAGCTTAAGATTTTTAAACCCATCTTCTTTAGCACCATGGCTCTTCATTGATAAACAAAATAACCTTACACTTCTGTGTTCATGTGTTGTTTAATATTTCATGAGATGTACACTTCTATATGTTTTTCGTCTATTTCCCTTTGGTGTTCATTTCTCCTCATATATTTCAAAATTTAATTTTCCCAAAATGTTTGTTGTGTGTTCCTCGAAACAATTGCACAGACCTTTGATTATTTTCTTTGGTTTCCATCAGGCAAAATTGATCTTTTACGTGGATTTGGTTCCTGATGAATGTGAATACTAAGTACGGATGAGTGCAGAAGCGCATAAATGGAACACCTATCATGCTTATTATTCGTACGGTGTATGTATATATGCCTTCAAATGAGATGATAGTCAACTTTGGGTGTTAACATAAACTGTCATTGGTATGGTCATAATTATAAGTTAACTTTGAATTTTTGAAAAACTTAGGCAGTTCTACCTCAGAAATAGATTAGCTAGGCTGTATTTGGCAAAACTTTTAGGATTTTTTGGTTCTCAATGCTCTCAACTTCGTACTTGATTTGGCCATTTTAACTTTTTGAATTTGAGCGTCAGTGGTGAGTCTTCTGTAGACGAAACGCGGCGGCGTCTGGTGCAAATACAAAATTCCAATCCTGGTATCTCTGATGAGTTTATTTGCTGTAGGAAAAGTCCACCATAAGGCATAACTAATTAACACAAAAATTGACAGATCGTTGATGCTAAACCAGCTTGTGAACGAACTAACAGGATGGATGGGTGTTTCTTTTTGTTTGCATACATTTTTAAAAATGTCTGTTTAAATACTTTATTGTACCTCTTCATAAAAGCAGTTTATATTTAAATTATTTAGTATGAAACACGCTTTATAAATTATGTATTAGAAGCATTGAATAAATATTTTACCCTGAAACAATTCATCTTTGAAACTATATTGTGTTCATAATAAAGACATAAATAGCTATTTGTATTTTGCAACTGATACTTTTAATTAGATTTATGACCGAATACTTCATTTAGTTTCCGTCTCAAAGAAATTATTTTTGTTCAAACAGAATTTCAAATACTGTGTAGGGGTTAATGAAAATTATGCTGGCTTTGCCTCTTTGTGGAATAATAGACGGTTTGATATAAGACGGGTTCACTGCGTCCAAATAATTAAAAACATCCAATTTTGTAATAGAATTGGTAAGGCTTGTCTTTGAATGCTATATTGTTTATAAAATTGTGTTTCCGTATCCAATTAAAATGGTGGGTTTTAGTTTCTTTTGACCTTTTCAAATTATTATTGATAATTTTTCGACTTTATTGGATTGTCACAATTATACAGTTCATGATCATTTTTTATGAATAAACCAGACGAAAATACAAGATAAGTTCAATAATTAAGAATAAATCGCTATCAATTGGAATAATCTTAAATCAAAATCAACACAATTTATATTCTGACGTCACGATTATGAACATATCGAGGATAAAGAACGTCATTACATCAAATATATAACGTAGGCAAAACAAATTCGTTTAAAAAATGAGAAAAATATTCTAGACTATCAAAACATTTTAACACGAATTAATTTAAAATTTCCTGAAAAGGTTAATCAATGTCTACGTTATTTAACAAATTCGTAATATCAAAAACCGAAACTTGAAAGATGATGTTTACTTCCTGCCAAATATTATCTTTTAAAGTAAGCTATAAAATTGAAAAGTGAAATGGGGAAGTGTCAAAGAAACAACAACCCGACCAAAGAGCAGAAAACAGTTCAAGCCACCATGGTGTCTTCAACACAGAGAAAATACCGCACTCGGAGGTGGCTTTAGCTGGTCCCTAAATAAAAAATGTTTGTTAGTTCAGTGAAAATGGACGTCACATTCAACTCCGAAACATGTAAAGGAACTAAATAAAAAAAAACATACAAGACTAATAAAGGCCAGGGTTTCCTGACTTAATTCCCATTCGTTAAAATTTGTGTATGCGTTTGGTTGTCAGCATTTTCTGATCTAGAATACACTACTAATAATTCAGTCTTAAAAAAATCCCTAAATCCGTCAAGAAAGAGATTAGCGTGTAAGCATTTTCGAATGGTTGAAGAAACTTCACATGGATTGACAAAGTATTTGTAGTATTTCGGCAAATTATTTCTACATGTATTTTTTCATCATCAGAAATATCAATTTTATCGCAATAATGCATTTTTCATTTTGAAGAATCTATTTCTTTTCTCATTAGTAAAACAGCATTACCTTGGCAAGAGGAACAAATATATTTATATTACTGACAAGAATAAGAATTTATTTCTCATTGTCCTGATTAATCTAAAAAATCAACACTTAACATTTCTTCAGAAATACTCTACAAGGTCGGCAGATGTCAATTCGTATCAAAGAAAATCTCGTTCTCGTCCAAGTGAATGAGATTCTTTACCTGCAAGTCTTGCATTCCTTACTGTTAATTTTGGAAATGCAGGTGCTTGACGCAAACTGTTGAAAGCTGTCTAGATATTCTCAGTAGAAGTATTCAACTAGGTCAAACTAAATGTCATCCCGTATTTAGAATTTTAGATGCCAATGGTTGCCACATTAATGGCTTTATTGATTGTTATGCTAGTTTTTTGGGGTTCGATTTTTTTTTATGATGTTCTTATCATGACATTCTATATGCCTCGAATCTCTCTGTTCATGCAGAACTGTTTCTTTGCCCATTTTATTATAATTCATTTGATGATGTTCCCTTGTCTTGTTTATGACTTTTGGTCAAATATTCGGAATTCTCTAGTGTTATCAGAGTAGTGTCATTATAAATATAAAGTTGTCAATACCAAATGCTTAGACGTGCTCCTTGTCCTCTTTTTGATTGGCTCTGATAGAGCTATATAAATTCATTATGTATACGTGTATGTTGCAAGGGAGGAAACAGTCTATGTTAAATGCATGAAAAATGAAGAATGATGGGAACAATCAAAATTTCGCTTAGCTTTGATCTGCCATTGTAGAAGAGAGTCGTGAGTTCCGTTTATAATACATTTTGATTGCATACTCGATAATGCTTTATGATACATTTGGATAAACATGCATACCAGTGGAATCAATTGCTCATTGCTTAATTTCTACAAATCTTTTTCATAAATATTAATACCGTAATAACCGGAAAGAATGCAAAACGATCCTGTAATTTTTCCTGCTGTATATTGGGCTTCAGTGTCAATTAACGGCAATCGGTCGTGCGTTTATAGACCATTATAGGAGGTTTTAAAATAAAATCGCACACCTTTCAATAAATCGACAAGAGCTAAAGTTACGGCACTTATATCCCGAAAAAAACTTGAATTCTTGAGTTCCTTCATAGACTTGTGCAAATTTGCCTCGACTAGGTGCATTTTTGATAGAAAAAATCTGACTTTATAATAATTGACTTCTTCCAGTAATTTTTGCATAGCATAATCATAAATAAACTGGATTTTAATGTGCGTTTAAAATTGTGTATCTTCTGCCTGCCGAAAAGTTTACATATCCGATTCCCAGTCATTTCAAGTTCTGTTACTGCAAATGATTTAGATGAAACCAATATAATCATCCATGGATATTTGATCTCTGTTGAATTAACGCACGTCACCGACACGTATTCAAGTTTGTCCAACTTTTACCAGACCATAGATAATCAGAGGGATTTAGTATAGAAAGTTCTAACCACAATTTAAAGAAAAAGACGTCAACATCTGTTAAATGGTTTCATGGGTAAAGATCAGCTGAATAGGTTTTGTGGTATAAATCTTATTTGTGGTGTAGATAAAACTCTTAGTATTCATAAGAAATAAAATTCATGTTGTGGTTAAAAAGACAAGTAGCTATGAAAAGCCAGAAATTGAAACCCGTTATCAACCTACTCATGAGTAGGATAGGTAACATAACAGCATTGATCTTCGCCCTATGACAAAATAATATATGATGCTCTATACTGGCCACATATTATCATATCTTAACTTTTCTTTTCTTTTTTTTGGGGGGGGGGATGTGGAAGAATATCTCGTCATTTTCGGACTAGCATATGTTAAGGGACCTTTAATAGAACCTTTTGTTTTGAATGTCATTTAACAAATATGTAATTTGCTTGATAATATTTCGAAGCAAGTTTTTTTTTTATTGTAACTACTATTCATCAGACACCAAATACATGTAACCATATGGGGCTTCAAACGTGCTTACCACTGTCCCAGGTTAGCGGGAGGGTTGGGATCCCGCTAACATGTTTAACCCCGCCACATTATTTATGTATGTGCCTGTCCCAAATCAGAAGCCTGTAATTCAGTGGCTGTCGTTTGTTTTTGTGTTACATATTTGTTTTTCGTTCATTTTTTTTACATAACTAAGGCCGTTAGTTTTCTCGTTTGAATTGTTTTACATTGTCTTATCGGGGCCTTTTATAGCTGACTATGCGGTATGGGCTTTGCTCATTGTTGAAGGCCGTACAGGGACCTATAGTTGTTAATGTCTGTGTCATTTTGGTCTTTTGTGGATAGTTGTCTCATTGGCAATCATACCACATCTTCTTTTTTATATTACCGTATGTTTAGGTATTAAGGGCCTAATCATCCAAAGAGAAAACAATCTGCAAGATGTATGCTGAAAACGATAAACAAAACGAATGTATGGCAGACCGCAACCACAACCTATTAATTAAAGGCTCTCGAAATGGTATATACACTTAAGTAACGCGGAAAACATATGTCCTCTTTTCTGGAACAATAGTATATATCAAGCAAAACAGGAAAACAAACTGTAAAATTATAAGTTGGACAGAGCTTGACTTATCATATCCGCAGAAAGCAAAATAAAACAAGTAATAAAAAAGACACAAAGTACAGTTTAAGAAGCGCTAATGGCTAGACCAAAGCCAATTTTAAATAATAGATAACCTATGTTTTCCCAGACTGAAAAGTCACGTGACATTGTTCAGTGCAACTAGACATATCGACAGCATTTAGAACCATATACATAATCAGGCTGGATGAGTGTATTGCAATATACATATTGACAGGTTTATAACTGATCAAAACAAAATCGGTACCTGTAAAGGAAATTATTCAACAATCTTTTGGAGATGTGTTTCTGAGTCTGAAAATTATCGATAGATCACCAATGATTTGTGCTATATTTCATTTATTTATTTATTTATTTCATTTTTATAATTATTTTTATATATATGCGAACAGAACTGGAAATCCCACCAAGTTTTGCGTTAATCTGATATAGTCTATACCATCTGATCATTTAAACGAATCTATAATACTAAAATTACGAGGTCCAATTTGTCAGCCGTCATCACGTAAAAACGACAAATCAAAGAATTCAACTTTATATATAACTAATATAGTACAAAGGTGTAGATTAAAAATTACACCACTCCAGGCCCTTTTGTTTTCCACGTAATTAATATTGCCAATAATTAAGAAGTTCCGGGTCGAGTCCGATACCGATACCAATAGTATATTCACCTGTTACCTATTACCTTATCTGTACGTTCCGCATCTGACAGGCGCACCACCAAACAGTGTATTCAGGATTTATATGCTATATACACAGGTCATAATCACAAGGTTGACACTACTAAATTGTCAAATTGTTACCTATTGTAGTATTTTAATCAGTAAGACTTTCTAAGATAACAATACGAATACTAAAAATCTGGACTAAAAATAAGGCGTATGGGTACAATTTTCAATTTGTTAGCGGGCATGAAGTAAAACAGCGAATCAAAGAATTCAACTTTATTTATAACTAATATAGGACAATGCTGTTCATTAAAAAATACTCCATTCCAGGACCTTTTGTTTTCCAAATAATTAATATTACCAATAATTGATAAGTTCCAGTTCGACGGGTTCAAACAGAAAGATTTGAAAGCAGTGTATCTAAGGCATGACTTTATCAGATCACAATACTAATACTAAAATAAGGCTTGCGCATAGTTATATACTTTAATTCAGTCACGGACCCGCGATATCACGGGTGTGTTCTAGTTATGTTAAAATGTGCAAACCTGATGTTATACCTGTCCAATATGTCAATATATATATATATAAAACAAAATAAATCGACAAAATGAACAATGATATTTACAAACTAGTAAGACCTACATCAGTTTGATTGCTTTAACAATATGCAATATCAATATGTAATATCATTATTTTACGATTTGTCAAAAAAATGCAAACTATTGGATACCATTGATCATAAACTGCTATACAGCAGGGTTTTGTTTTAGGACGAAACTATTAATATATATATAAGAAGATGTGGTATGAGTGCCAATGTTAATCTATTACATTTATTAATAGGTATATTGAAATGAAGTCAAACTCGGGCAGCAGAGTGGGGACAAGCGATAGGGTTTGATTTGAGATGACGGGGAGTTTTGTTATGTTCCTACAATGATTTTAAGATATCCAACTACCCCATAGATTCCAAATGAAGATTAGACTCGTGGAAACAAAAAGTTCAATGTCGTACAGTGACACCCAACAAAACAAACAGACACAGTCATCTCCTAGATTTTTTTAATGAGAATTAATAGAAAAGTAGGAACCTTTCATTGTATAGAAATCCATAAAATGTGTTAATATCCTTGCCAAACTTGGTTGCATATGCCTGGAATAAAGCACTAAAGTATATCATCAGATCCATAAAAACGCAAGGAATGAAAATGCTTAGAGCCCACTTTCCGTCATATGATAATGATTTCATAACACCTTAGGGACCAACCTAAATAAGTGTACTGTTCATGGTGTACAATTTTATCATCATAATTAAGAATATAGAAATCGAAGACACTGAAAAAAAACTTAATTTCAAAACTTCCTGATATGGTTTCAGAATATATGCTATATTGCTGATTAGATATATAAAGAAACATGAAGGAATGCATCATAAGGTGAAAAAAGTTACATATATATATATATATATAAAATGATTTAGTGTAATTGCCAATTATGATACTTAACTAACCACCATGCAGAGACCAATTTAAGTAAATGTAAGCCCCCCTAACATATCACCGTACGGCTTCATATGGATGGTATCATTAGGCAGTGAGATAGTAACAAACTTTTAAAAGCTCCGTCGAAGAGTATGCTATTATAGCACTGCAGCAGTTAGTTCTATGCGCGTGCCTAACGAACTTTAATGTAGATATTGATTACATATAATCAATGATATATACTGTAAATACAAATTAAGGTGCTGAGGGCAATTAATTTCATTCATATTTTATGTAGGAACTCACAAGTCGCTGCTATTTCGCACTGTGGTTTTATTAGATGATAGAACTTTAAAATAGATAATAATGTTAAGACTGTAATCACCTATAAATGATAAGCGTAAGATGAATAAGTGGAGACTTCTTCCGAGGTATTAGTATATAGTGTAGAAAGTTCATAATTGGTACTGGAGCGATAAAAGTACTAGTAATTAATTTATTTTGAATTATGATTGTACGTACGTGTGACGTCAAAATAATTTATTATCCATTAATTTATCAGTGATGTAGGTACGATCTACTTTCATATTAATGATTTTCTTGTAGTATTTTGAGTTCGAACTGCTCTACCTACATGTAAGATAGCAATTTTTCAAACTTTATCAGGGATTGATGCTAATATGTTTTTATAAATATATTAGATGCGAAATACCATATGTCTAGCTTTAAATTGTCTGATCTCCGGGACATGCAGTCATTAAACTTTATAGTACGATTTTCGTACTCAAGACTCAAGACTCAGAAACCTACCAATCAAAATAGATTTTGTGCTCCGAGAACGGAGTGTGGTTTTATGACAGAAACCCCAGACCCTATTAGAAGAAAGATATGTAAATACCCAAAACTGACAGTTATCAAGTGTATATAAAAAGTCTCAATATGCTTCAAATGATCTGCAAATACTTTAACACTGTTGTTAATTAGTCGAACATAAGACACAAGAAATAATAAGACTTTAACAGGTGCCACATGTGGCGCAGGATTTTCTTACCCTTCTCATGTCTTGTGTACTACTATTTGTCTGTTTGGATCTCAATGCTCTTCAACTTCGTACTTTATTTTGCATTTTTGACTTTTTGGGATTCGAGCTTCACTGATGAGTCTTTTGTAGACGAAACGCGCGTCTGGCGTATATATAAAATTAAGTCCTGGTTTTCGATCTATGAGTTTGAATGACCCTCTGGTATCTTTTCAGTGGCGGATCCAGGGGGGGGGGGTCCGGGGGTTGGAACCCCCCCCCCCTTTACTCTGGGTTTGGAACCCTCTCCCTTTTCAAAATGGCTGGATCCGCCACTGCTTTTGTCCGTCTGTTGTATCATGTAACGGACATAAAACTATCCAAAAGTTAGCTTGATATCAAATAAAGGTTTTTCAAACATTTTTTTTAATATTTACTCGTATATTATTAACCTTATGTTGGATCTGTCAGTATAGCTGCCATTCTACATTCGAACCTCAGAGTCAGACATGTAACAATGTGGATAAACAGAGCTTTTCTTGTAACACAACCTCAGATCAGCAGCGAGGCCTTTAACACTGAGTTTTATTACAAGTTCAAAACGGTCCATGGCACCGATCATGGCAAAATATCGACCACGCTACATTTGAAAGATTAAGAACACAGCAACCGGTATAATGTTCATGCATACTACTCTCTATTAAATAATCCATTGGCGGATCCAGGGGAGGGGGTGTTCCGGGGGTTGGAACCCCCTTTTTTTGGACGATCAATGCATTTGAATGGGAGCATATAGTTGGAACCCCCCCCCCTTTTTTACTCTGGGTTGGGAACCCCCTTTTTAAAATGGCTCGATCCGCCCCTGTAATCGATTGATTATTGGTGTGTAACACCTCTTAAAGCACGCTCGGCTACATCATGGAGGTAGGGTTTTACTGGTGCACGGAGGAAGTCGGAGTATCCGAATACCGACATGAAATCTGGCAACCCTAGGCTATAGTCAATTATAAAGCGACTAGAGACGAACCTTCAATCAGTATATCTATAAAGTAAAATAGTTATCGTGCAATAATTCCAAATTATAAGAGGTGAGAAATAATTATTGATCCTAAGCAGTATCTCATTAATACAAGAAAATATGCAGAAAATTTTAATCAATCACTTAACGAAAGACCACCTGTTAAACTTATAGCTACATATATAAATGTCAAATATTTGATCTTTTAATTAAGCGCACACTCACAGACAATAATAGGAAATCTGTTTGGCATTCTATGTTTTTATTGTGTTATGATGTTTTTACAAGATGTTTGTTTATACGTTGCTTTCTGCTACACGGTTGGTTGTTTTATAACATTAATTATTTCTTTCGTTTTTGTACAATTGTTAATTAATTTGATGTAATTGGCGCGATTGCAGTAACCTAGAGGTGTTTAACATCATAAAAAATATACAATGACAGCTAAAAACAAATAAAAAATGGCCACCGTGCAAGGCATGCTATGTTTTAGGTCGAGTCTTTGGTTGTTGACATTCAAGGGTTTCTTTCTCTAACAGTATATCTAGAGGCGTTGACATGTTCGATATGCACAATTCAATATTGTTTTGATTTTGCAATATTGTGGGTGATTGTGCAATATAATAATAATTGTGGGTGATTCTGCAATATTGTGGATGGGTCCAGCGTTGCATTCGAGGATCATTTTTTCAAAATTTCTTGCACAAATATGATTACAAATATTCCAATAATATTGAAACAGAATGGGGAACGAGCTTGCAAAAGTTAACACAGTTTTAAAGGATTGTCCTGGCTGTTGTAGCAATACGATTACTTCAGTTAAAGCCTTAGAGTTTGTACATTATAATAACAGAAAAATATCACAGTAAAAAAGGAGAACGGGGATATTGTTGCACAAAATAAAAACATATTATTTATAAGTTAAAGTATCACCACTGATACCCGCTTAAAAGTTAAACATCTAAATCTCCATTTTAAAATTGGCGAGGACCAATACTATGCAAAATAGCAATATGTATAATATGGAATATATATTGACGTTGTGGATACACGATCAGTTTAAATTCGAAGACATGTTACCCTATATCTATAACACGGTCAGACACAATAAGGTATTAAGAAATCAAAAGTAAAACCAAATGTATAAAACCTGCAACCAAAACGAAAAGATATATTGCTGAAATTATTTTTGGCTCTCATGGTAAATCACGATTTTTTCACAATATGTCTTTCGATACTAAACTCTATGTATATTCCATTATTCCTCTTATTAATTTTAGTAGTGCAACCTAGTAGGGTGTGTCCCGCTTAAGCACGGAAACATAAAAACATTAAGTTAGAACATTTTTCTCTAAAAGAAATACTATCGTGAAATTAAACTTTAAAGAATTGTAATGCAATGAGAGACATCACAGCAGTTCTGTAGTACACCATGTACACAGCATCGATGATAATTTTATCGCCCAGATCGATCTTTACAACGTAAATATTAAACGTTTGTATGCCATAGATAAAGGTTGACAAGTTGTTCATGTAAATTATTTATTCAATGTTTAAGACAAGTATAAGCACACATGATACAGTTGAGAGACCTGTACCTTAGACAGCGTACTCCCAGATGTCGTAAACAAACACGCCGTTTTATGTTTTCGGTTTGTGATTGTATAATTGTTAAGAAATGAACCTTAAAATCGTTACTTTGATATGTTATCGGAGTTACGACAGAAGGTGTTAATTTTGTATTAACTTCAAAGTTTTTACTGCAAAAAGATCAAAAAAGGTCAAACCGTTTACGTTACCTACCACGCTGTTTTGTTGATTCTTTTCTGTAACAGTGGTGAATAAATTCCATAGGAATAGTTTTAGAAATTTCCTTTCTCTGAAGTTTTAATGACTTCAATACAATGATATTTCTGTTTTAAATAAAAACTCTATTAATTTTTTGACGTGAATAACATGAAACAGAAGTTATCATGTAGGTGTACTGCATATTGTAGATAAGATAATGTGTACATAAATGCATTGGCATCGAGTGGGTTGCAGGTTCATTGAGTTTCCTCTCTTTTTTACCTATACATAGTGTCCCTGGAAAGATAAGGAAAAGGGAATATGTGTGGGATATAGATGAGACAATATGTTAAATATTTGTTTCGATATATGAATAATAATGCAACTTATAGAGCAGGAAAATTGAAATTACCATAATCATGATAATGTTCATGTTTAATTTTTTTTTTTTAATTTTTTTTTTTAACTTCTTTGTGGTATTTCTCATTATTCTTTCTGTTTGCTTGTGTGGGCTATCGTTTTCATTTTCCTGCTATTAAGGAAACAGTTTCTAAAACGTCTTTTCATGAAAAATGTCATGAATTGATACGCTGTATTCTTTCTTTTCAATGAATTTTACAATTTTTTTGTTATTTCGTATTCACAGAATCATTTATATATGAAGCTTTTATTTAATCAAAATTGATGTATTTAAGGAGCTCCTGGAATATTTCTGGGCCTTCTAAAACATTGCATGATGTCATGAAATATTACAGGGGAATTAATCGAATTGTGAAGGTCCTGAAATAGTTTTGACGTTCATAAAATTGAGTGGTCGGGAGGTTCTGCAATATATAGACATCCATAAAGTTACGAATATAATATCTAGCTTGTGCATTGAAACAGTAGAACATTATTTCTTGCAAAGGAAGTTTATCGTAAATAGACTCCCGAAAAAACACACTTCTGGACAATTGTTATTTTGTAAAGGTCCTAAAAATTTTCGTTACATCCTGAAATTGTATTATGGGGTCCTGGAATATTAAGAAGCTCCTCAATTATTTATGGATATCCTAAATTCAAATTATGGAGTTCCTAAAAAAATTCAGAATGTTGAATAAATTCGCGCCTCGTTTTTAATTTTACACACGATTATTTTATTTGTTGTACTCAATAATTGGTGTATTTGCACTCTAAAAATTATTGTAGTAAATATTTCATCTAGACTGTTACAAATCCATGATTTCATGATTATATTTTTGTTGTTGTTTGTTTGCTTGATTAAAAATATATCCAGTCTCGTCTTCATTCAAACCTATCCCAATATAATTACTCCTATTTTCAACAAGTATCTATATTTGTTAAGCATTTGATTTTAATAATAAAGGATTTATTAGTTTTGACACAGCGGTATATAGCCAATTATTCGTTCATTAACTTTTTGTTATACCTTAACCTTTTCTTATTTCTCAAATTTCCAAAGATGTTCACTGTAGGGAAGCTTTAAATCAAAATAGGGTTTCGACTGGCGACATTTTCAATGGCTGAAGTGCGACCACTAGTAGCCAAGGCACCGATATATTTTGAATTTAACATAAAATACGACAATTCCGGTAGTATTATACAAATTTATAATTGAATAAAATTTAGTTTTAATAAATATGTTGTTAATACGAATTATAGGTGGGTGGTCTAATATTTTGGTATTTTCAAATCATTTTTAAATTAATTTTCTTTAGAAGAAGAATGAATCGATTTTTATTTTATAAGTCCGAAAATTAATTTTCTTTGTTATTTTAAAGAGATCAAAAATTATTATCATATAAACCGATCCCAACTGATTTTATAGAGTACAAAATTCCCATAGAGCTGCATTTAACCAAGCCATGACAGATTTTCGTCAAATTAAAACTTTTTTCAGCTTACATTTTTTTTTCTCTCACAGTTATTCAATAGATGAGATCTGATCAAATCTTGTATAGCACTTTAGTTTAGATAATAAAAATCTTTAAGTAGAACTTTACAAATTGACAAATGAATTGTAATGATATCCAAAAAAATATGATTTGGAGTCCGAGATAAAACTGTTTCATACCAAAATTATGATAGAAAATCTCAACTAATAATCAGATTTCCATTTAAGTGAAATAATTGGAAATATAACGAATATGTGTACTATATAAGGCAGTTATTAAAGTAGATAGTGCATTAAAGAATATGTTAACTTATGTTTAAAAAAAAAAAAGACATATTAAACTCTTCCGGCCATACGTTTGGCTGTGCTGGGTGTTTATAAATACACAACAACGCCATGTATGAACAGCCGACCTTGCAAGACCATCATTGGTAGGCAAGGTCGTTAAAAACCTGTTGTTGTCTGAATGAAGACGTTAAAGTTCCATTTAGTAGCAAGGATGCACTTTAAACACTATGAAGAATCTTTGCAAAAACTCTCTGAACGGCTGTAGGTGACCATGGTCTTTTGCAAGGCAAAATGTCTGTCCCTGACAACCGTATCCTCATTTTTGAATGACAGCTAAATCTTCTATCTTTTCGTCTTTCATCCCAGTCAACCCCTAACTTGCAGAACTTATTTAATTATATAAAATTGAGAATGGAAATGTATTGTTATATTGTTCAAGTCCTGAACATGTGGGAGATATTTGCCACTGGGTGTTGGTCAAAACAGTAATAAATTATTTAAACTCATAAAAATATCACGTTTATCATTTAGAAAAAGGACGCAGAAGACTCATATGTGGAACACGAATCAAATCTACCAGAAGGATAAAGCTACTTATTGTAACTTGGATGAAGAGTTGCATCATTGGCACTCATACCACATCTTCTTATATCTACATAACCAAAAAGAACACAAAAAATAACCGTATTCATCGCAGGTCCAAGTTTGGCTAAAGTCATAAATGGAAAATCCATTAAAGGAACATACAAGTACGATTAAAAATTAACATCAAAATGAAGCTTGACAAGAATGCAAAATGATAATTCTTAGTCATATAAAAAAAGATGTGGTATAATTTCACATGAGACAACTCATAACAAGAGACCAAATGACACAGAAATACCGCATAGTCAGCAATAAAAGGCCTCGAACTCATAAACAGTTCAAACGAGAAAATTAATGGCCTAATGAATGTACAAAAAATGAATGAAAACAATTATGTAACACAACAACAAACGACGACCACTGAATTACAGGCTCCCGACTTGGGACAGGCATATAAAATTGAGAATGGGAATGGGGAATGTGTCAAAGAGACAACAACCCGACCATAGAAGAACAAGACAACAGCAGAAGGTCACCAACAGGTCTTCAATGCAGCGAAAAAATCCCGCAACACGGAGGCGTTCTTCAGATGGCCTCTAAACAATATATATACTAGTTCAGTGATAATGAACGCCATACTAAACTCCAAATTGTACACAAGAAACTAAAATTAAAAACAATACAAGACTAACAAAGGCCAGAGGCTCCTGACTTGGGACAGGCGCAAAAATGCGGCGGGGTTAAACATGTTTATGAGATCTCAACCCTCCCCTATAACTCTAGTCAATGTAGACAAGTTAACGCATAACAATACGCACATTAAAATTCAGTTCAAGAGAAGTCCGAGTCTGATGTCAGAAGGTGTAACCAAAGAAAATAAACAAAATGACAATAATACATAAATAACAACAGACTACTAGCAGTTAACTGACATGCCAGCTCCAGACTTCAATTAAACTGATTGAAAGATTATGTCTTCATCATATGAATATCAGGTACAATCCTTCCCGTTAGGGGTTTAGTATCATACCATCATAACACCTGGTTTTTAAATGAATGTGTTTAGTTCCGATGCAAAGACCCTATAAGTGAATCAATATTAACGCCAAAATATGCAATCTTTGATGACCTGACAACAGTATCGTAACTATATCCCCTTCTTAATAAGTCTATTTAAAGGTTTTGTTAGCTTCTGAGGTGAATACTGACATTTTTGGGCTTTATAAAGAATATTTCCATAAAAAATTGGATGTGAAATACCTGAACGTATAAGAAGTCTGCATGTTGAGCTATATTTACGAATGATGGTCTTATATACCGATGATAAACTTTAGTAAATGTTTTGACTAGTTTGTGATATCAAAAACCCTAGTGTAATAATTTTTCAGTAATACATAAATTTCTCTCGTTAAAATCTAAAACATTGTTACATACACGAGCGAATCGTACAAGTTGAGATATATAAACACCGTAAGAAGGTGACAAGGGAACGTCACCATCTAAGAATGGATAATTAACGATAGGAAATGAAAAATCATCTCTTTTATTATAAATTTTAGTATAAGCTTTCCGTTAATGATATAGATATCAAGATCGAAGAAAGGGTAGTGATCATTGTTAGTATTAGCTTTATTTAAAGTAAGTTCAACAGGATAAATTTCTTTAGTATACATACTGAAGTCGTCATTATTGAGAGCAAAAATATCATCCAAATATCTAAAAGTATTATTAAATTTGTCTATTAGATGTTGTTTCGATGGGACTTTGCTGATTTTTGTCATAAATTGTAACTCATAGCAATACAAAAACAGGTCCGCAATAAGTGGTGCACAGTTAGTCACCATTGCATTATTTGGAATTCCGATAACCTGACGATATACGGAATCTCCAAAGCGAACAAAAATGTTATCTAGTAAAAAATTCAAGGGCATATATAGTATCAAAGCATGTCCAATTGACATAGTTTTTTTTGTTTGTTGCTACTAAAAAATTACCTAAACGAGTTTGAACATATATATTCACATTCTGACTTTTTAAATGCCCATTTAATTAATGTGTGAATTTGTTCTCAATGTGAATGTGAGGCAATGTGGGGTATAAAGGGCAGAGAAATCAAAACTTTGAACAGATTCAAAATCACCAACATAAGCATGCAATTTATCAAGTACTTCCAACGAGTTCTTGACACTCCAAAAGTAATTAATTCCACTATTTTCGAAGGCCTTAAGTTATTTGAACAATTTATTATCAGGTTTTTGATTGTACCAAGTGAACTGGTAAGAAGAATAGACAATTTAGTAGTGGAACAATGGCTTGAAGACGAAATAAATCTATATTTGTAAGGTGTTTTGTGTAGCTTCGGAAGCCAATACATAGTTGGGACTTTCATTGCATTTGGTTCTGCTTGTAAAGCGGTAGCTAAAAGTTTATGTTTGTTACAGATGTCGTTTTCTGAAAATGGAGTGAGTTGGAATGTTGGTGAATTGGTGATTTCTTTTTGCAGAACCTCAATGTAAAATTTACGTCAAACACTAATAATATTATTACCAGCTTTATCGTCCGGGACAAAAACAAATTTGTTTATTGTGGTTATTGTTAGGAGTAAAATGTTCTTTAAAATGTTGAATACGTATATCAACTATGTTCATTACAGAATTAAAAAAAGAGTCCAAAGATTTTTGTCAGCTTTTTTCCGCTTTATCCAGTTCAAACAGTAAGTACGGAGTGAGTCGTGGATGATATTACGACACTCATTTCAATTAACAATTGACGGGGGACGATATTTAGGTCCTTTACTGAGGAATAATTTTAACTCTTGAATATACATACATAATCTGGTGAGTTGAAACTTGTAAGCGGGATCCCTACCCTCCCCTAATCTGGGACAGTGGTGTAACAGTACAACATAAGAACGAACTATAAAAGTCAGTTGAAAAAGACTTAACTCATCAAACAGAGTGAACGTGGCAGGGTACTTGTACATCCCAACAACAAAAAGACACTAAGTACAGATCTAAGAGTAATCGCGGTTAATAAAAGCTAGTTCAAAGCCAATAACAGACTGTTTGTAGATCCATGGAATTGCATATGTATACATAACAATTATATTTAGTTTGCCTTTAATTTACTGATAAAAATAATAAAAACTAGATATCATTGAGATGGGAGCCATCTCTGTGGGCCCCGCTGTGAATAATGTGCATTAAAAAATTGTATCTTTACCATAGGACATGGGTTTGTCAACTGAAATCAAAGTTTTTGACCTTGACCTTTGACCTAGGAATTTGTAAACAAATTATGACACACCCTTTGGTGTTGGTTTATAAACATGTCAAGTATAAACTTTGAAATGATAACGGTTCTCAAGATATAGAGCGGACACGATCTTTACCATAGGACATTGGGTTGTCAGCTGAAACCAAAGTTTTTGACCTTGACCTTTGACCTATGAAGTTGCACATAAATTATGACACACCCTTTGGTGTTGGTTTATATACATGTCAAGTATAAACTTTGAAATGATAACGGTTCTCAAGATATAGAGCGGACACGATCTTTACCATAGGACATGGGGTTGTCAGCTGAAACCAAAGTTTTTGACCTTGACCTTTGAACTAGGAAGTTGTACATAAATTAAGACATACCCTCTGATATTTGTTTATATACATTTCAGGTATAAACTTTAAAATGATAACGGTTCTCAAGATATAGAGCGGACACAATCTTTACCATAGGACATGGGGTTATCAACTGAAACCAAAGTTTTTGACCTTGAACTTTGCCCTAGGCAGTCGTTCATAAATTATGACACACCCTCTGGTGTTGGTTCATATACATGTCAAGTATAAACTTTGAAATCATAACGGTTCTCAAGATATAGAGCGGACACGATCTTCACCACAGGACACAGGGTTGTCAACTGAAACCAAAGTTTTTTTACCTTGACCTTTGACCTAGGAAGTTGTATATACATCATGACACGCCCTCTGGTGTTGGTTAATAAACATGTAAAGTATAAAGTATGAAATCATAATGGTTCTCTAGATATGGAGCGGACACAAAGTTAAAGTGTTACGGACGGACGGACAGACTGATCACTATAGGGCGACCCGCCTTTGGCGGGGCCCTAATTAATACCAATAAAAACAATACTCAAAGATCTAATTACAGTGTTGAATAATCATTGGTAACCTCCATAGTTTCATTTCATTTCGGCCCGATGATATAAATTATAGCTGCAACTGTATTTATCGTAATAATTTATAGAATACACATTCAAGTATGTTCCTAGATGACATTTGGGTCATGGATCATGATTCTTTCTTCTCTTAGTCTTCCAGAGGAGGGGACTAGTGTAGATCATTATCCAAGGCTAGGGGAGATAATCTCATGTAGATGTTTGATCATCGCCTGGTGTAAAACTGCAATCTCACCATGACACTATTGAAAAGTCACCTATTGAATATCATTGAGTCTTTTTAAATCAGATATACTCTTTATCAAACATGGTAACAAAAGTGGATTAAATACTGTCAAAATTAAAAGTAATAAACCATTACTTATAAGAATATTATAGCTTGGTTTGTAAATTTTTTATCAAATTTCTGATCGTAGTGAAAGATAACTGAACGCAGGATGGAAAAAATGGTTATTTATTTGGGTTGAAATTGAGAATTGAAATGGGGAATGTGTCAAAGAGATAACAACCCGACCATAGAGCAAAGGGGTAGTACATTGTGAAGAGTTGGCATGGTTTTTGCTATGTACAACAATTTTCTTCAATAACATTCGTTTTCACAATAATTTTTTTAACTCGATGTTGTTGTTTTTTAAATGACATAAACTTAATTTAATACTTCGAATTCCCTCCTACACTTTTTCCTCTTTCGAGAGGCTAAAGATACCAAAGGGACTTTCAAACGCATCAGTCGAAAATAAACCGTGACAACACTATGGCAACAAAGAAAAGACGGAAACAAAAAACAGAATACAAAACATAAACATAGGAAACTAAAGACTGCATGAGCAACACCACGAACCACACAAATACGTCTATACATTCATAAATCATTGTAAATAGCAATATACATGTATATCTGTGATTTCAGAAGTTGATGACTAGCTTTAAAAACTCGGCTACTTGTATCACCCAAATTCTAAATCATTAAAAAAAAATCATTATTTATTAGGATATTTTAATTATAATCTAAATTTAAATTGTAAACTTTGGAAATTGCAACCGTTAACTATCATATGGTCGTACTTTTGAATTATTTGTCAAATATAAAAAGAGTTTTACTCCTCTGTTGGCACTTGGAAAATCACTGACCAGAAATCCGTTAAAGAATTTTTCAGCACAACTTAAAGTTAAATCCAGATCAGTAACAACTCTCGGGTAAAATTGAAACACTGCTTTACCGTTCTTTTCAAGAATAAACTGCAGAGTCCGAAAAAGATTAAGTAAGTAATGTTCTTTTATGAACCACTGTAAAACTGAAACACTAATAGCATATTTAAATATTTCAGATCGAAAGTTTACTCCAGTAGAAACGTCTAATTGTACAAAATCGTTCAATGATGTGTTCCATTTAGCATGTGCAAGAAGACTTTGACTAATGTCTACACCTATAACCATGTGCCCTTTTGCTTCAATTATTTGTGATGAAACACCATTACCACATCCGATATCAAGAAATATTTCTTTTCTGTTTCCTATAGACGAAAAATTCAAAAGATTCAAAGCATAAAAAGTCATATCCCTTTGTATTGCAGTGTTTCGTTCATTTGCTATATATTTTGTCACTTCTTGCTCACCATACATTTTTGCACCAGCTACTTCCGGTCGCCTAGTATGTCCTCCTTTCAAATTTCTAACACCAAATTTTGCGATATCTTTTGTTAATTTGAACTTATGATCTCCAATAAATGGAACCTTGTTCAATTGTGTGTCTTTCAACAAGTATATAAATCTCTCCTTAGTCATGATTTGTAAATAAATGGCACTAAGCCGGCAAGTTACATTTTAGTCCATTCTAATATGAAAAACAAATGGCGGTGATAACCACGAAAACATACGGAGAGTAACTTTGTACGGCAAGCAGTTTTAACTTTTTATCACTTAACCTACTATTCTAGATATACAGATAAATCGTGGTGGAGGTTAATTTTATTAGTTTTTTAATTATTTATTTTTTTTGTAACAGATCTTTGGTGTCACACTAGTTTATTTCATAATTGTTTGTAAATTTTGATTCATGATTTGGGATTTTTTTTAAATTCCTGTTTATAGTTTCGCTGCTAAAACTGCAAGAGATCAGATCTGTAGAAGAAAAAGTGGAAACCAGAACAAAGGCATGTTTTTTCGTTATTAGGAGAAATGGGTTTTCATGTCAGATCACGCCGGTTTTGTTTTGTTTAAATTATTTAAAAAAAATATATATACTGTTCAAGCGTTTGGGTAGACTCTTCCGTGAATCTCCCTTTTATGTTTGTAAAGAAGCAAACGGCTGGCACTGTGATTTTTTTCAAAAGGAGGAGTTTGAACAGCCACTCAGCATGCACGGTTGTCGTTTCTAGGTCAAATGTGTCAATTTCGGAATGCAACACATTACAGTTAATTAGTATCATCATGTGCACCATTTAAGAGTTTGACAGTGTTTTAAAGTAAGGAAATATATTAAATGCATGACAATTTAATTGATAAAATTCTGCATTTTGAAGTAGTCAATACACGCATGTGCAAACAAATTTTTAGTGGATTAATTAGAGCATGGGTTTGTTCACAAAGCGAAAGAAGCACGTCATATTAAAATCATGGTTTTCAAATGCTGAGAGTACTTAAACCTGGTTCGTAATTACTTTTTATCTCTCGTGACCAGAAGGGCGAAGTGAGCTTTTCTCCTGAATTGGTGTCCGTCGTCTTTCGTCGTCCGTAGTTTCTAATTTCACTCATATTCGATATCATTATTTCATAATTTGTATATTATACTTATATATACTTTTACAAAGAGTTATTCTTACTTTTTAATGTGTTGTTGAATAGTTGAATTTACAGTTTCCACGTTCCAACTTCTGTATTCTTTAGTTTAATTCTTAATAATACACTTATTTTAGTTAAAGACGTTTTATTAATATTTCAATAAACGAACTTTTCAATTTACCATTAATATTGTTTATATTTATTGTTTTGTCATATCACCGGGAATGATTTATTAATTGCTTTTGTTGAATTATAAATAGGTAAATTCTACTAAATTTATTTGGCCTTTTTAACTTTTTTGGATTCGAGCGTCACTGATGAGTCTTTTGTAGACGAAACGCGCGTCTTGCGTATATACTAAATTTAGTCCTGGTATCTATGATGAGTTTATTTACAACCACTGGGTCGATGCCACTGCTGGTGGAGATTTATTTCCCCGAGGGTGTGACAAGCCCGGTAGTCAGCACTTTTTGTGTTGACATGAATTTTCATTGATATGGTTATATTTATAAATTTACTGTTTACAAATTTTTGAATTTTTTAAAATACTAAGGCTTTTCTACCTCAGGCATAGATTACCTTAGCTGTATTTGGCAAAACTTTAGGAATTTTGGTTCTCAATGCTCTTTAACTTCGTACTTTATTTGGCCTTTTTAACTTTTTTGGATTCGAGCGTCACTGATGAGTCTTTTGTAGACGAAACGCGCGTCTGGCGTATATACTAAATTTAGTCCTGGTATCTATGATGAGTTTATGAGTTCTTTACTGGTTGTTATTTGTGTGTTTGGTCGTTGTATATACCATTTCATATCCACTTCCGGGAATCGATTTTCTTCTTTATACATCATAGTTGCATCAGCGGCATGGACGGTGACACTTCCCGAGAAAAGTTGCAAGAACAGATTCGTTTACAAGGAGAAAGAGTTAGACAGTTAAAGATTGATAAAGCTGAAGCACAACAGGTTAACTACCATTAATTTGGAATAATTGATACAATATAAATCCGTAACCAAAATATGGTACAGAACTGACATGTCAGAGTTCCAACTTTTTTTATATCCATGATTTGAATAAAATCAACCAAAAGGTCTGAACAGTTTTGCAGTTATAATCAGAACTTGTCACACTTTGAACAGGAGCGTAGCTATAATCCGACACCCCTAAATTCCAACAGTCCAGTAGTCCGACAGTCCGATAGTCCGACAGTCCAATAATCCGACAGTCCATTAATCAACAGTGTGTTTGACACAAGCTGTCAAGTGAAGCCATGCACTGAAAGTGAAATGGGTCAGTTAATTTGAGTTTACACAGCTATAGTAGAACTTCTTGTCCAAGGAAAAATACGAATTTTCAGGTATTGCAATCGCTTATGATATCATTATCAGTCTGAAGGCTTTAAATCCAGGTGAAAACGGGTCATTTTCAAAATTCCCGGGTTATCTATTTTTCTCAGGTTACACCCGCAAGATACAGGTCAGTTTTACAGGTATGACGACGTCATGCTGATCGATTTGACACATGTTTTTTTGTGTAAAAAAAAATAATTTACAATCGTTCCATGTCTTTATTCACAGACAAGTGACTGTGTGTCGGACTGTCGGATTATAGGACTGTCATACTATCGGGCTGTCGGATTATAGGACTGTCTGACTATCGGTCTGTCGGATTATAGGACTGTCGGACTACAGTACTGTTGGATTATAGGTCTGACCCCCTTTGAACAGTTGTATTTACCAAAAGATCTTAATGGTAAAGAGTACTGCTCAAATCTGACAAATTAAATCGAGAATGGAAATTGGGAATGTGTCAAAAAGACAACAACCCGACCTTAAAACAGACAACAACAGAAGGTCACCAATAGGTCTTCAATGCTGCGAGAAATTCCCGCACCCAGAGTCGTCCTTCAGCTGGCCCTTAAACAAATATATATTACTAGGTGAGTGATAATGAACGCCATACTAAACTCCAAATTGTACACAAGAAGCTAAAAATAATACAAGACTAATGTAGAAAAGTAAACGCACAACGATACGCACATTAAAATTCAGTTCAAGAGAAGTCCAAGTCTGATGTCAGAAGATGTAACCAAAGAAAATAAACAAAATGACAATAATACATAAATAACAACAGACTACTAGCATTTAACTGACATGCCAGCTCCAGACTTCAAATAAACTGATTGAAAGATTAATGTCTTCATCCATTCAGAGTTTCTACTGCTAGCTGTCACATTTCAAGTTATTCAATAATAAAACTGTTGACTAGAAACCACAGACTGATTTCTTCAGACAATTAAAGTGTAGATCCAGCCATTATTCAAAAGGGAATTCTAATCATGTCCCCATTCTAATGCACTGATCGTCACATTGCATTTATATTTCCTGCTATTTTAAAATAAACATACTTGTAACCAATTTTTATGTTTCTAAGAGGAATTGAAGTCCTAGTCTTATCATAAGGTACTAGAACTAACTTTTGGTTACCCATTTTATGTTTGAAGAATATTGCCCAAGTGAGCATGGTGAGAAACTGAGAGTTCCTGTTCAAATTTAAAAAAAAAAAAAAACCTCATGAAAAACTGAACGTTTGAGTAAACATGGTAAATTTAATATTACACAAGTCTTGGAGAACCCTGATCACACCCTTATGAAGTCATATGTGAGACCAATTATATAAAAAGATTACACTGTATAATTTTCAGTGCTTTATTTGAAAGTGACACATGCATGACATGTACAATAATGAACAGGTGCTTGTGTAATTTAGAAAATATTGAAATATGTGACGTGTCTTACACAATCATGTAGACACATATGTGTCCCTCCAGCAGATAGAGACCACAGAGGCGGAAGACAATGTTAGAATAGAATGAAACAGGTGAAAAAAGGTGTAAATTAAGATGTCATTTATTACAAAAGGATCATTTCATCTAAATAGAAAGGGGATTTAAATACAATTTCAAACAAATAAGTTTAATCTGCATTTAACAATAAACATGATAATCATGATAAAATTGTATCACCAAAACTTAAATTTCCCATAATTCTGTGTTTCTGAATTGGTTCATTATATTTACCAGATTTGCTGAGAAGCAGTCACTACAAGTCATGTTTCCTATTTGTAAATTCCACCTTAAAGTATTGCAGAAATGGTCCAACAAATGCTCACTACGTCATCTATGCCAGGTCAGTAAATAATCCAATATAACATGGACCAATTCAGAAAGACAGAAATATTTCTTTGACTCAATTTATACTTAATTCGTAAAATTTTGCTGTTTTTATAATTTTACAAATTGCATCAGTAAATCCATAGCAAAATTAAAACTCAGCATTTCCTGAAATTGCAATGAATTTTCTAGCATATGTATAGATCATATAACAATCACAATAACAAATGCATGAACAACATTTGAATATAGAGTTGAAAGAAATTTGGTGTTGAAAAAAGAAAAATTAAGTTGGTTGATTTTCATTTGGCTAAATCAAAATCTTAAAATCTCTTCTCTGAATTGGTCCATGTTTGGAATGTAATATGAAAAGGACTAAAGTCGTGGGATTTTAACAGATTGTTTATGTCTGGAAAGTTTATGTGTGGCCAGTTGTGAATTGGATTTTTATCTTGAAAGTTTCTTATCTTTTACTTAAATAGATTATTTTTATACCAATTTAAACATTTAATCTATTACGGGAATTGACAATATATGCAAAGTGTCTTTATTCTTTTACTTTCACATAATTAAGATTTACTGATTTTGAATACTTAATTTTCAACTATTTAAGAAATGTGAAGAAATTTCACATATCAAAAGATTTTCCACCTAAATATGTGTACTAAAGGGTTCAAAGTTCACGACCAGTTTCACTATCCTTTTATGCAAATAAAAGTTAAAGATTAAAGGGCTTTGCCTTTTCTGGAATAGCAATATTTAATTGAAAATCAGAAAATTGTTTTAGACTAAATGAAACAATGAAATTTCTTGAAAAAAAAAATTCTCTTCAAGAGAAACTTCATGTATTGCTGCAGTTTCTCTATCATAAGACCACCGTTTATAATGTTCTTATAAAGTCTAAAAGGGGGACTGTTGATGAGGCATACAATTATAATGAAAAAAAAATGTCCTGCATACATATTCGTATATATGTAATGTATAAACATAAATTTCTTTTAAATCTTCAAAATTTTGTCAAGTAAAACATGAGCCACCTACTTTTGAACCTGTGACATTTTGTAAATCTGTTTAAATGCATGCAAAATTGTAACATTCCTGCTCTTACAAGACCCCTCTTATATGGTCTAGAGTGTCTTTCATTATACACTTTTGTCATACACAAGATTCATGTAAAGCACTGATAACCTCATTTTGTCACTCATGAATTAAACCTTATCTTTCAAATTGTATGACAATTCCATGACCTCATTTTAAAATGGAATTCACAAAATAATGAGAAAATTAAACTGGAATTTATGAAAGAAAAAAATATGGATGTTGAAACTCAGCGTGAAGCTATAGAAAAAGTAAAAGGGAGTGGAGATATACATAAACGTGTTGTAGTAACATTGTCAGGTTCAGAGGTAATATTGGATTCTTTTTATAAGTTTGAGATTGCATCAGAATTTTCTTTTTTATTTTCTTACTATTTTAATTTAAAGAGTGAAATTAAATTTGTTTTAAAAGTGGATTATTCTTTTAGTTATATCTGGTGACCATCTTTCCTTCTGTAGACATTATGATAAGCTGTAAGAGGAAATTTAGAGTGATTTGATGGGTTTGATCTCAGTTTAAGTCGAACCATTATTGATTACTGTATGCATCATGAAAAATTGAACTTTAATTTTAATGCTCATTCTCCTTGATAAAAAGTAAAAGAAAGAAAGGGTTTAATTTTTGACAATTTTTTTTCAATTTTCACAATTTGGGTGAAAATTATGTTTGCACTTGAAATGACAGCACACAACCCTTGTCTGACGTTGTATAGATATGGCATGACATCAGACAAAGTGACATTTTATTTTAGTACTTGTTGCATCATGCGTGTGTACTATTACATTCATGATTTTATAGATAAAGAATAATCAATGAAGATCTATACACAGTAAACAGAACACTGACATGCATAGCACTATGATCAAAATGGTTAAAACGCATTGGAACAAAAGTCTGGTAATATGATTACTATTGCAAATAAAAACAATTTTAGGAGAGGAGGGTTTAGTTTTATCAGAAGACTTCGTTATGTTTATATTGATGGTGGACAAAGTGTGAAGAATTTCATGTTATTGTTTTTAATGACAACTTTTTACTTGCAGGTGAAAGATGAAGTAGCTAAACTATTAGAATTAAAGGCACAGTTGGGTGAAGATCCTGGAAAGGGAAAATTTGTATTAAAATGTCCAAAGGTAAAATATATAGGAACATGAGAAATATATTTTAAGAATAAAATGTTTTAATGCTCTACTACATATTTATCTCTATCATATTAAGAAATAAGGAGATTCAGTATGATACCAACGAAACAACTATAAGGTCGCTTCAACAATGAGTAAAATTTGTATTATATTCTAAAATAAGTACCAAAAAGCCCTAGCATGAAAAAATGTGAAACAATTCAAGGGAGAAAATCTCTTGTAAGATTTATGCTATGAACAACAAACAACAAAACAAACAAGGCGTACATTAACCAATGACAACCACAGATTTATCGGCTCAAAACAAGGGAATGTCATTACATGTACCTAAAAAAGAAAAAAAATAGAAAACTGGATGAATTTTCCACCAAAGTATTTTGATAAGTCTTTGTTGTGCATTCATCAACTTGTCTTCATTTGAAGTACAAATTGTCTTTTACACCAGTAAAAACAAAATATTTATAATGAATGTTCAATTATTTTCTTATGAATCTTGGAGTCATATGTGCATAGCATAAACCTTACACAGAATATATATAAAAGATTTGTTGTTAGTTTATTTGTTTTCTTTATTGTGTTTATACATTGTTTTGTTGATCTATAAGAAGTTAAAACATAAATTAGAATTATTTATTAGTTTGGACATTTTCATCATGTTATTTTATATATCACAGGGAACAAAAGATTACAACCCGGAACAGATGTCCATAAGGGAGGGAGCATTCAAAACAATTATTGGTTGTTTCAAACGTCACGGTGCAGAAACTATAGACACACCTGTATTTGAGTTAAGGGTGAGTTTTAATTAAATTGGTTTTTTCCACCATAAAGAAAAAATGTTGCAGCTTGATTGGATAATAGATATGATCGAAATTATAATACACCTTATCGCTATTTGTCCAACATTACTGGATATCACACAGGTTCCCATAAAATTTGACGTCGTAAAACAAAATATCTGACGCCACAATGGAATAGTGATTGTTCTATGTGTCAAAATTTCAAGCGGCCAGGCTAGCCGGGATTAGCGATAAGGTGTATTTTTTTCACAAAATCAATTCATACTTTACTTTTGTCTTTTTTATCTATGTCATTTGCAAATTTGGTATATAAGCAAGCATTGCTTACATTACCCTGGTCAAGGAAAAATATTGTAATGAACTTCTAAAAAAGCGTTAAAATGATTTCATCATTTATTTCATTATTTGTTACAAACAGTGTATTTACTACCTAAGAGTTGTTAAAATGGTTAATTATACTTTTATACATGCTAACCATGACAACACATGGGTACTTGTTTAAATTGAAGCATAAAATTGTATATTTTCAGGAAACACTGAAAGGAAAATATGGAGAAGATTCAAAGTTGATCTATGATTTACAAGATCAGGGTGGAGAATTGTTATCTCTAAGATATGATCTAACAGTATCCTTTATGTTATATGTATATTCCAATTGTAATACTTCTATATGAAGGAAATTACACAAGCAAAAATTAATGAGATGTGGTATGATTGCCATTTAGACAATTATCTATTGAAGTTCAAATGAAGTGGATGTAAGCAATTGTAAGCCTGTATGTCCTTCAAAAATAAGAAAGGTCTATACTGTATATGGGGCTATAAAAGGCCCTGATATGAAAATTATAAATTAATTCAATTGAGAAAAATAACACCTTTATTTTTATGAAAACAGTTTTAGAAAAACAAATATAACAGACATGAACCAATGTCATCCACTGATCTTCGGGCTCCTGACTTGGGACAGGCACAAGTTGACTTTTGGAGATATTCCATTACAGCATTTGTTATAAACCATTTTCATTAATTGACGAAAAAATGAAGTAAAATTTTAAAAAAGATTCATTATGCACATCCATCAGATTGGTTTCAGATTACTTTTATTTTTCAAAGGAAAAATTCCTTAACTCACAAAAGGTACCATTTGCAAGATATTTAGCCATGAATAAGATAACCAATATAAAACGATATCACATAGCAAAAGTTTATAGACGTGATAATCCTGCCATGACAAGAGGAAGATTTAGGGAATTCTACCAATGTGTAAGTACTATTAACATGGAAAAAGTTTTGTAATTTATTTTACACTGTGCTTCTTCAGTTACAACAGAAGTCATATGTTTGCCAATTTTCATGAAGCTATCAATGGTTCTTCTATCAATAATTTTTGGATAGAACAAAATGTATATCTTCTATCTGCCATTGAAAATTTTATCTCATTTTTTTTTATTTTCAAATCCAGTTGTTTTGCTGAAAAATCCAATCAGAAGGTACTAAACTTGAAAAGAGAGTCGCATTTCTTTAACCTGTAAGCCTGGATATTTCAGCAAGTTGTTATTTTTGTTTGGGCGTTAATTTGTACATTGAACATAAATTGCCCCTTTCTATTAATAATGTTGATTTTATACAAATATATCATGTTTACAAGGAATATTTGCCAAAAATACCTGTTGAGAGGTACAAATTTCCAGAGCCGTTAGGCAAGGGAAATTTGATTACCTCGAAACTGGTATTTTTGGCAAATACCCCTAGTAAGCATGATATAATTGTTTAATTCCACCGAATGTTCCACCTCAGAAAGTTTATTATAATCAGGTATCATATCAAAATTCAACTTGAATGTTTAATTTTTGTATACACTACAGCTGTGCTATTTGCGCAGTCAAATTGAATTGACCGTATAATCATTTCTTATCATTTTTTTTATGTACAGTCACTGACTGTATATATATCTCCAATTCGTCTCCGTTGAGTTTTATTTATGACGTCATTCCCGGATTTTTTACGTCAATCGGTACAAATTCAATAATGATGCTTTTTATTCTAAATATTTCATCTGGAACCATGAATTTGTCATATTAATTAGAATAGAAATAATTCATTGAGTTATTTTTAGACATGGTATTCCCCATCTGCCATGGTATTTGCTAGCAAATACAAATACCCCGGCATATGGAAATACCCCAGCAGAGAAAAAAAAATCTCAATATATAGAAATTGGTGAAAAATACCATGGTTCTCATCCAATCAAAATACAGCATTATTACATAAGGTGGAATTATACTAAATATTCACACTAAGGAAACATTTTCTCACATTTTATTTGATAATGAAATGAGTGAAAATAATCAGTTTCCTCAAAATATTCCAAAGCTTTACAGTATGGACAATGGATTCATGTTTCTTAGATAAATTTATGTATTTAGTAAAGAGAATTTATTATATTGACAGGATTTTGATATAGCAGGACAGTATGACGCCATGATACCTGACGCTGAATGTGTAAAACTGGTTGTAGAAATTTTAACCAAATTAGAACTGGGAGATTTTGTTGTGAAGGTAAATATTCCTAAACAAGAAAGTTAAGAGAAATAAATGGTGAAATTAGAGACTTCCAGCTACTTAAGGTGGTACCTAACACTACAGGGAGATAACTCTGTTAAATCAGCTAAACGTTTTAATTATGTTGCATTGTGAAGGCAATATTAAGCTTCTCAATGATCAAAATTAGTGTTTGTCAAACTGCTATATAACTAGTGTAATTTTTCTGATAAAGTGGTTGGTTGAAATTTAAAAAATTTTGATACTTTTGTCAAACTGTCAAAGTAAATTATTTGTCAAAATTTTATGAAATTTAAAAAAGCCAAATTAATTTTAGTGAAGGTGTTGGGTACCACCTTAAGAAGAGCGTTTTGGGATATAAATTATTATGCTTGGCATGAATCAAAGTATTCTATGTCCTGTTGTAGCAAAATTTGGTTATGTTTATTGATATTACCGTAATAATATTCATTGGTAACAGCTACATTATATAAATTAAAAAGTTATAATTTAAAAAAAAAAAAGAACATTGAACAGCTAAAACAAGTTGAATAAACATACAGAAACTTGAGGAGTGTTGTAAAGAGAAAAAAGTTTAAAAAAACCAACATGTTCTTAGCAACATTACATCTTAAAAACAAATAATTGTCAAAGTTAAAATAAAGGATTCTGAATGATCAATTGACCGACTTTCCATCTTTTAAGGGAGCATTCAATGTTAAGACAATAATGAATATATTGTATTTTTTCAGGTTAATCACAGAAAGTTATTAGATGGTATGTTTGCAGCATGTGGAGTACCTGATGATAAATTTAGAACAATTTGTTCCTCTGTAGATAAATTGGATAAGGTAAATATTCCATAACTGAAGACTTCATTGGTCAAGTATCGGATACAGTTACGGACTATTTGCATTCACATGGCATTTTATATCATAATGTAAGAAATGCATAAATATGGCAGATAAGTCTTTTAACTATATATTTCTCTGGATAGAATATAAAAGTTCAAAACCTTTAAATTTGTTGTTCAAGGAATGAAAAATGTTGCATGCATTTCATTTAGGAGATTACTGTATTATATATTAAGCTCCAATGGCATCAATTGGTGTTTTGATGAATGAAATTAAGTTTACTAGTGACATGTTAGCAGAGCCAGTAAACAGGTATTTTGCTACCATCAAATCACCAATTGAGTTTTAAATACAATAATCTAGTCTCCATTCTAATGAAACTGACAGAAATCAACAACAAATGATACATTTAAAGTCTGTCGTATGTCTTCTGTGCTTGGGGATACATTTTCATAGCATCAATTGGGAATTGATGCCATGAAAATTGGTGACGATATGATATCAAAATGAGCATTACAAACAATGTTGCATTAGAATGATTGATTGATGCAGATTCTATTGAAAAATAACATGTTATTGAAAATAGCTATGACCTTTGCACGTCCTGTCCTCAATCCAAAAAAAAATAATAGGAAGTAGGATCAAACACAAAAATGCTGAAAAATTGATATTTAAAAAAAACTTAAATCAGTGAAAATTAGGGGTATTTAGCAATGAATGATCATGATTTGTTGTATGTTTACTGACCATGCAAGCAGAGCTCCAGATAAGAATTTACAAATTGGGGTTTTTACCCACTATTTTCTTATGTAATTGGGTGATAAAGTTTTTTAATTGCATTATCAATTCCAATTCACCCCTCAAGTTAATATCAAATTGGGTTTTTCACCACCAAGCTCCTTAATATATTGGGTTTTTTCATCCCACAATATTGAATATTTAGGCAATATCAACCCCAGATGTGTTTCCATCTTATATATGTTTCTTTCTTTGTATATGTGCTAGCTGTTTTATTTGGTTTATTCACTGACCAGCAATTGTAGGTTTAATTTGTGTCCTGTTTCAAACGTCTGCCAGTTTTGGATTTTCTCACAACTTGTATAAACTGTAAAAAAAAACCGGATATGTGTATTCACAGGCACTCGTCTCAGATTTTTTTCTTTCCTATATACCTTTATATAAAAAATTCTGAGAAGAGTGCCTCTGTGTATATTCACACATTAACCGTAAAATGAAGAAAAAAAATATGATATAAACTCTCAGTCTAATTATACTTGAATTTTTTGTTTTATTCAATTTACATAAATCTGGGTTAAGCTGTCCCTTATTGGAACTTTTGGTTTCTGATGCTTTCCAACTACATATCATGTCATAATTGATGTGGCCTTTCACTTTTTCCAACTGGTTTCGTTTTTGACGACAAAACCAAGTGTTTATTAGCAATGTTCTCAATAAGGTACACGAACACGCCTGTGCGTTCAGAGGACGCTTCCTAAAACACTGGCCGAGTCATGTTATCATCATAACTTTCCCTCAGCTATTCAAAAGAAGCTGAAAACATGCTTCTATTCAATATTTTTACCGGACATTCACTTTCGTTTTAATACAATGTACATATATGTTATGATAAATCCCGAGCAATTAGAAAAACTATGACATCATGACATACGCTAATTGGATCAACCCCAAGAAAATCAAAATGATTTCAAAAACATGTGTACCTTTTGAGCAACGAAAAATTCCAACAGGGATCCATTTCTGCTACTTGATACAGGGATCTATTTTTAGAACGAAAGGACATTTCCAATTTTAAATATTATAAAAATAGATTTACGCGACGACTGTAAACAAATAAGGGTAAATAACGCAAACGGTAGCCAATAAAAGGGTTGAGAACTCATGGTTTTTGCATATAATTGGGTTTTCCTTTGAATTAATTGGGTTATTGAACCCTGCAATGGGCAATAGCATTGGGTTTTAGCTTATCTGGGGCTCTGATGCAAGGGCTGTTTAGTCAGTCAAGGTTGTTATACACTTTCCTCGTCATTTATTGTATGTTTATTTCAGACATTCTGGGACGATGTCAGATCTGAAATGATAGACGAGAAGTTTTTAGACCCAGCAGCAGCTGACAGAATCGGTACCTATGTTAAATTAAAAGGTGGACTAGATTTAATAGAAGCCTTACTGACTGATGAAGACCTCAAAAAACAGAAATCTGCAGTAGAGGGATTACAAGATCTGAAATTGTTATTGAAATACTGTGATTTATTTGGCATTTTAGACAAGGTAAGGATTTTTATTTTAACTTGCTTTTCATGGTTATGTACTTATTATTACTTAAAATTTCAAAAATGGTTTATTTAGGTTTCAATTTCATATTTGTCTGCTTTAATATCTATATAACAGAATGAAAAATGAAAAAGCTATTTTGGAAAAAAAATCAGTCCTGTTGGTTAAAGTATTTGAATTACAATGACTTCATGAAACTTAATGGAATTCAAAAAAAATTGAATGGCAGTTTCTCTACTTCTGTGCATTTTTGTAATGTTAAATTATCCTTATTATAAATAATAGGATAACTATATTTGGTATGTGTGCTCCTTACAAGGTCCTCATTGAAGTCAACACAAGACATTTTGATTGAATAACCTTTTTACATTACAGGTATCTTTTGATTTAAGTTTGGCCAGAGGATTAGATTATTATACAGGTGTTATTTATGAAGCTGTTCTACAAGGTTAGTAAAACTATTTCCGATGTTGTTCCTGACCTACATTAGAAGGAGGGCATTATATTTTCCAGTATATGTATTCATACATTTGTCAGTCCTTCTGATCTTTTCTGGAAAAAAAATGTGTTTTATTTAGTTTACCTGGAATTTGAGGTCACATCAATTTGCAACTTAGTGCACAAATTCATTATTAAGTGGAGAAGTTAATTAAAATAAGGTTGTCTTTTTACTTTGAATACTAATAATTTCTGTCTTAAAATCTTAAAATGTATTTGGGATCAATTGATGTAAAGTAAGTTTTAAAAAAATGAGAACTTTTAATTGGTTTTTTTCTCCTTTAATCTACCTTGTATTTACATTTTACAGGTTTTGCACACAAACCATCTGCTGGTTCAGATGAGGAGAGTGTCAGTGTAGGTAGTGTAGCTGGTGGAGGACGATACGATGGTCTGGTTGGTATGTTTGATCCCAAAGGCAGGAAGGTACCTTGTGTTGGTGTCAGTATTGGTATTGAAAGGGTTTTCTCTATACTGGAATCCAGAGCAATTGTGAGTATTTCAAAAAAGAGGATCTAGAGTTCTTCATATATTTATGATATTTTCATGCATATTCAGGACAATATCATGATGATTCAAAAAAATATTGATCCTGCTTTGTACTTATTCTACATGAATGAGTCAGATTAATATCCTACCAGTATAGATTGGGGATTACACTTGTTAATATCCACTGGGAGACATGTTTTTTCTGATACTAGTGCAAAATTTATTAGAGCAATAAAAGTTTGCCTTGTATATTTTTATAGATGTTTTTTGAAAAGCTGTATGAAAATTAATTTTGATTCAAATATGTATTATAAATCTAATGGAAATTGGAGAATGAAATAAAAGCTAGTTTTATTTTCTTGATTTTAAGATCATTTGATTGGAAAAGATGTTTGGAATTTTAATCAAAACAGCTCATCATGAGCAGTATTAAATTTAATGCATATTACTATATTTCTTATATATTTTTATTTGTACATTACAATTTTAAACAGCTGTATATTAAATTACAAGAAGGGAGATAATTTAGAAGTTTTTGTTTTTAAAGGAAGATAATTTTGAAATTTATTAAGATTTGTCTTAGTACAAAGATATAGGATTGGAGTTCTCATGTAATAACAAAGCAAATCTTAAAAATGTCCTAAGATTTTTATTGATTTTCTATCTATTTTTTTTTTTTATCATAGTCTTCCAAAGTGAAAACCAGAACAACAGATACAGAAGTGTTTGTTGTATCAGCTCACAATGGTCTTCTGGAAGATAGAATGAAACTGTGCAATGAATTATGGAATGCTGATATAAAGGTATGAAGTGAGTGGAGAGCCTCAGTTTGGTTGATATTTATAAAATTGTGTGTTAGACAACCTATAAAAGTTCATTTGAAAAGAAAGATAATAGAAATCTGCAGCTCTATTTTAATCTGAAAATACAAAGAACAATTAGGAGATAACTGTATTGTATTTTAAGCTCCGACGGCATCAATTGGGGATTTGATGGTCGCAAATTAAGTTTACTGGCGACGCATTAGCGGAGACAGTAAACGGGAATTTGCGACCATCAAATCCCAAATTGATGACGTCGGAGCTTAAAATACAATATTGTTATCTCCATTCTAATGAAACTGACAGAAAACAACGTTAAAACATGTATATAAAATCTGTCATATGCCGTCTGCGCTTGCGCGTACGTCCCATAGCATCAATTGTCAATTGATGCCATGTAAGAAAGTGACGTTATCCAATCAAAATGAACGTTACAAACGTTGTTGCATTAGAATGTTTTTTATACAGCTTAAGCAGCTGCTTTAATCATTGGGATATTATACAGCAGGGAATTTTGTTAATAAAAAAATGATATTTGAAACTGGACTTGAAAGTACTAAAAAATGATTAAATCTTTTATTTCGATCATCAATCAGTCTTAAAAAACTTTCTGAAAGTAAGATAGAAAAATACATTTGAATATGATAAAGAAAGGAATTCAAATATTGCCCTTAGTAACTTTAACTTATTCTTTATTTCAGACTGAACAATCTTATAAAAAGAACCCAAAGTCATTAAGCCAGTTCCAGTATTGTGAGAGTAGTGGTATACCTATAGCTGTTATTATAGGTGCTAGTGAATTAGAGAAGAATATTGTCAAGTTAAGGATAGTGGAATCAAGAGAGGAGGTTTGTTTCTAAATACTGTCAATTCATTATAAATTGTGTGACAACAATGTGGTGGATTTAAATGAACCACAAATAAGATAAACCACAAACTAAAATGTTCAAAGAAATACACCTTTTCTTAAGGCTTGTATGTCGACATTGGCAAAGCAACTATTAAGTCAAATATAAAAAAAAAGATTTTTCCTCAATTGGCATCCATCAAAATAAATGAGTCCACATTAACCCTTTTAACGCTATACACGGCATATGCAACAATGATATACACCTAAAGCAACTGCTATTTGCAGCATATGCTATGAGGACAATGGATTTTTCATCTAGACTCTTAAACCATTTGGTTTTCATTCAGGTCCTCTCTAATTGTTTCCTCCTATGAATTGAGGATATGCAAGATCCTGTTTGCGCTTGAAATCCCAGGGAATTTTTATGGTAAAATCATGCAGTAGAAGGAAAATAAAAACAAATATTTAGAGAAATGCAAATGGCGGAAATCGAAAACGACGCTGTAAATATAGAAATATTTCGGCATTTCTATGGCTAAACTGACAACAAGGATTAGTTAAAAGGTTTCCTGTTATCTCAATGTATTTATTACATTCAATTTGTGTAAATATGATTTTATCGATCTTTACGAGACATAGAAAAAGGGGGAATTGGAGTTTGACTGAAAATTTTAAGGACAGAGCCACCTATTTGTGCCACAATTAGATAATACGTTGTAAATGGTGCAACACGCTACGGAATCGAGCAACTGATGTCTTCTTTATTATGAGGCAGAGAAAACAACACAATAAATGAAGATTAAAAATCGTTTTTATTCAAAATTCAAGACAAATACAATAATTTACACCTTTTACCTGTAAATTACTTGAAAATGCAGGTAGCCTGATAAAAATTTTACTAAAATAATTGTTTAACATTACAGTTCATGCTCTTCTGATCATTTGTCATGCGCTAACTTTGTCTGTATCTCTTAAAATAACAAAGATACAGCAGTCTGAAAAGGAATATACTGTTCTAATGAATGAACACAAAAAAAAGCAGCAACAGCCATTTTTCTATTTCTTTGTGAATCGTTAAAAGGATTAAGACTTAATTATCATAGAAAGTTTTCTTATTTTTATTCATAAATATAAATTTGTGATGCACTTTGGATATTTCTTTGATAAGAATTTTTGACTACTTAAAAGTTTTAACTGAAGTTATCAATGATATTCAAATGTTAAGATCTATTAAAGTGTTTATTTATGCAATGTTATATTTGTTTGATAACTCATTGACATAAACCCTCCTTTTTATTTCAATAATAACAGAACATTTTCTTTTTTCAGATGGAAGTACCAAGAGAAAAAATGGTAGATGAAATCAGATCAACGTTGACCAAATTATCACAACAGAAGACACAGAACTCTAGTTCATAACAACTGATAGAACTTTATTTATTTATTGTCCCACATTATGGCAGACATCAACTGTTGATTTGTGCATGTTATAGTGCAAAACTCAATAATTACCCACCACATTGTATGAACTTGTACAATGTTCTAATTTGCTTTAAATATTTAAAATTACAACAGACTTTTAGAATCTTGTTTAATAAAATGTTAGTTAGGCCTACCATAATTTCCTAGCACATTATGACTTTTAAGCAAAATGAAATGTAAAGCATCATAATGGCAGTTACAGTTACTTCCTCAGATATTGTTGATATTATTTGTCCAAACACTTTATCTTTTGTTACCAGACTTTCTTTTAGCAAATGGTATGCTGTTTTGTATTTCCTAAAGGGTTGGATATTTTCATTTTTCACTTCGATTGGTGATATGTTTTCAAGCTTCAGTAAGTTTGAGGTATATGGCATTTTAATGTTACTTTTAAATTTTCTTTTTGCATACCATTACTTTATTCAATTATTAAGGAAACATTAGTTTTATCTATCATTGTTTAATGAAATTATGTTCATGAATTACAAAGTTATGAATAAATAAATAAGAACAAAGTGTTTTATTTATATAATGTCAAAACTATGAAACATTTATTAATTATATGTTCAGTGACAACTTCCAACATGTAAATATTGAACTTAAATTGTGCTTGTTTTATTATGTATGCTAAGTATATAATATTTGGCATAAGAGCAAAGACTAATCAAAAATGGAATTTTAGAATTTCATAATTACTAAACGAGTCTTTTTAAAATCACTATTACATGTTGTTTTAGATTAAAGAAGGAATCCTTTTCACATTTAATATTGCTGATACTGCTTTAGTTCTCTTGACACAAAGGTTCAGTTGTAGTAAGTGCAAGCAAAAGTCGTGTCCTAAGACTCCTTATTTCATCTATAATCCATGTGTCAGTCCAATATTTTCTAATGCACTCGCTGTGTCTCCAGAGGGGATTCAGTTTTACCCTTGTCCATCTGTACATCATAAATTATTTTTGTGCAACTGAATGTAATATAACTTATACACAATGCTTATTACAGCAGAACACAGATGAATTAGAATTTGGTGGTATCACTTTCATCATTCTTGAGTTATGTCCCTTTTTAAATGAAACTAATTGCTAAATTTGCTATTTATTCCATTGAGTCTCACATATTGACCTGTCAGATCTGTGTTCCATGGACACATTTTTCTCTTATTTTAAATTCTCTTTTCACGATTGAAAGTAAGAAGGAACCAACAATCCTACAATGACAGACAACACCATGGCAAAAAAGAAAGATAAAGGCAATCTGTACACAAAACATAAAACATAACACTGGCAAATAAGATTTATGATAAAACTTATGGTGAACTTAGGTGCTCAGGAACGGTAAATAGTTTCTGCTCCACTAGTTTTTATTTTGCCTGTTTTTCTTTGTCTTATTTGGACCAAACTGAATCATATTGCCTGAAGACCTAAATTTTGCATTACAATAAGGGTTCCTTTAAAAAGTTAAATACTTGGAAATTATTTTGCAACATATTGCAAAACCATTTATTGGCCTCTAGAGTAAATTAGAATACATTTCATATCAGTAATAAAAGGAAGGATAACAAAAGGCTGGAAGAGTATTGTTTGTGTATTTTAGTCAGAAGTATAGGCACCCATCAAGCCAATAGTTTTTGTTGAGTCTGCGACTTTTGTTGCAGAAAGCTAGACATGAGGAAGCTAACTTCTTAAAAGCTTTATATTTTAGAAGGTGGAAGACCTTGATGCGTCATACTTTGTATATGGATGCCTCATGTTACAAAGTTTCCGTCAGTCACATGTCTAATGTCCTTGACCTCATTTCATGGATCAGTGAACAAGGTTAAGTTTTGGTGGTCAAGTCCATATCTCAGATACTATAAGCAATAGGTCTAGGAAATTCGGTGTATGGAAGGACTGTAAGGTGTACATGTCCAACTGGCAGGTGTCATCTGACCTTGACCTCATTTTCATGGTTCAGTGGTTATAGTTAAGTTTTTGTGTTTTGCTGTTTTTCTTATGTATACTGTATGCAATATAGGTCTAATATATTTGGTGTATGGAATGATTGTAAGGTGTACATGACTAGCTGACAGGTGTCATCTGACCTTGATCTCATTTTCATGGTCTTGTGGTCAAAGCTAAGTTTTTGAGTTAAGTTCTTTTTTTTCTAAAACTATATGCAATAGGTCAAGTATATTTTGTGTATGGAAATATTTTCTGATATTTCAGTCGCGCAGGTTTTATTTGACCCTGATGTCATTTTCACGTTTCATTGCTCAGTCAGTGTAAAATGTTTGTGTTTTGGTCTGTTTTTCTTAAACTATAAGCAATAGATCAACTATATTTGTTGTATGTAACAATTGTTACCTGTACATGCCTGCCTGGCATGGTTCATCTGACCTTGACCTCATTTCCTTTTTAAAGGCAGAATGAAAAAAAAATCTATATTTAAGATATATGCATATTTTAGTTTAGTATAGCTCTGAGGTAGTGAGTTCAGGTCTTGTTGGACTTTGATCTTTTTGCGATTTTTCTGACAAAGGTTTGTAGTGGTCTCCAGGTACTCAAATTTCCTCCACCAATAAAACTGGGCTTCAAAGTTGCTTTAAAAGCATAGACATAAACCAATGTGTATCCTTTTTGACTGGAAACTGACTGCAACTCTGAATATGGTTATGTTTCTCTGATTTTCGTTAGTAGGCAAGGCTATCAATATATATATAATCTGATGTTTTAATTTAGCAATAAAGGCAGCTAATTAATTACATTAAAGCTCACTAATTCAAAAAGCGGTATTTCCGAATTATAAAAGTAATTTACAGAACACATTTGTGTCCAAATAACCTAGGTTACCGGTATATAGGATGTATGTTTTGTCACAAGTAATGGAATGTGTACCTAGTAAATTTCTAGGCATGTCAGAAGTACTTTAACCAGAAATTCTAGAGAATAAAATCATTTTCAGTCCATATGGAAAAAACTTTAGCATTTGTTTTACATGAAAAAGAATTCTGTAATTCAAAAAAGGTTTATGGAGGTGAGAAGAATAAATGCAAAGATTACACATGACTTGTATTTAAAGAAATCACATCATTTAAGGGAGCTACCATTTCATTTTGATTTTATAGGGGGGGGGGGTGCTAGAATGAAATTTCAAAAAAAAAAAGCAGGACAGGAGTTTCGAGTTATAAAAACAGGGTGGATGACAATTTATATAAACAAATAGAAAGGCAAGACAGAGATTAGAATAAAAAAAGTCGGGACAAAATTTCCATCATTACTGAAGTTTTAAAAAAATGTCATCACACGAAAACATATTTACACAAGATTGGAATGGTCAGCTAAAAAAGAATCACATAAAAATCACTTTTAATTTGTTCATGTAATTTCAGATTTTTTAATTGTTTCAACCTTTATTTATTATAACCAAGGATTTGCATTTATTTTAATCTAATCTAAATGTTTCTCATTTACGGAAATAATTCATTGCTATATCCGTAATCGTAATAATGACATTGATTTAGATTCATTTAGTGTTAGTCACTAGTGCGCTTTAAAAACAAGACCGAAATAGTTAAGCGTCAAAAAAACAATGATCTATTTACTCGTTGCTCTGGACAACAACAAAGTTGACGAAAAAAGATGTCAGGACTACCAAGAGAAGTTATAAAGTGGATTCAGAGCCTTGACTTAACATGGCAAATTAAAACTGCAAAATGGTAAAGTATTATTAATTTCTCGGCCTTCTTGATTTAGGTTATGGTTTATTCATGAGACATCAGTTTATGCGTCGGCGTAGGGTTAGTTTACTTTTGCCGTTTTTGCAGAGACAGAAACCTCTGCTTTAGGTCTATGGGTTCACTGCCTTTGAGTTAATATTTATGCATAACAGGAAGTTTTATCATAACAATTGCCTTGGAGGTTCCAGGGATTCCGGTTCCAGTATCAGCTCTGATGTTATTACATGTGGATATGTTTTGTTTATTAAAATATCAGTTGGATTAAAGATCTAGAGCTCATGGCCGTTCCCGTCCTTCTTTTACTTTAAGGGGCCAAAGGGTCCCTATACTTTAGAGTTAAGGTTCATTCATGTTTATGGTTAGGTTAGGGTTAAGAATAGTTCAGTACAGCTCTTTATGGGGAGGGACCCATAAAGTAAAGGAATGTTCCTTGTTAATATGAGGCAGGCATTACCTGTAAATGGGGACGAAGTCTGTATGAATTATTTTTTTGTAACTTAAATATTTGTTAAAAAAAAAGAAACGGAAATACCGTAACGTTTCCGATTTTGGTTCTGTTGTTAGGGATTTTAGTTGTGACGTTATTTAAATTATGACGTCATATGCAATGTAAACAAAGAAACGCTATCATCAGGTAACGTTTTTCATATCAAGGAATTATTAAAAATTAAATTGGTATTGCGCGTTCCTTCCTATTTTATACTAGACTGATAAATATATATTTTACTCAAAGTTTCATACAAACGAGACCGGAAAAAGGAAGTACATTGTACATTTCTGCACAGGTCCGGGATTTCAAAACATGACATAAAAAAAATTGAACGATTTTGAGTTCATTAGTACAATGAAAAATTCTGGAAATTTTCCCGAATTTTTTTTTTATTGAATTTTCTGCTGTTATTGGGGACTTCGTCCCCATATTATGTATATATGCAACGTGACTGTAAATCTCTGAATTAGCTGTTACCCAATGGATGAACTAAAACATTAACGTAATCGTTAACTTCAGTGTTTTTTCCCTTTATAAATAAATTGAAAAAGATATTGATTTTGGAACATTTTACACTTTGATCAATCGTTTTTTATCAACCTTTTTTATTTTACCAGGCAGAATTCTAGAAATTCGTCTATAGTTCTGTCTGAAATTATTCCAAGCATTTTTTTTTTATAGATAAATGCTAAAACCATATAAACACTGAAGTTAAATAATTCGTTAAAGGTTCAGTTAATCAATTCGGTAACGGTTACCAAATTTGTTAACATTTTTGAATACCTAATTCCGAGTTTTTCAAAACTGGTAAAGATACTGAATAGGCCAATTTTGAGATCTACTTAAAGTATAAATCAATCATGCCAGTTGACACGAGATCAAACACTATTAATGAAATCATAGAACAACCAAATCTTACTGTGAAGTAATGACATTATCATTGATATTTTTTTGTTGTTGCAGGGATGTTACAAATGGTTACTTAATAGCTGAAATTTTCTCTTGGTACTTTCCACAAGACATACAGATGCACTCGTACAATAATGGCACATCACTTGATTCTAAACAGAAGAACTGGTATCTATTAAAACTGGTAAGTAATTTTTATACATAGCTTAGCTGAATAACAGTATCCATGAAATCTCTTATACTTCTACTGCTAAATAGGACTTACAAATGACTTTGAGGTATAATTAGTATAAAAGTTTACAAACCCAGAGTGAAATATATATTTTCAGCAGATTTGATATAAAAATTTACAAATTGTTAGTATTCTTTTGAAAAATTCCCCCTATGAAATGGTTGATTTGAACAAGGAACCTTTAAAAAAAAATACAAACAAGGAGTACCAGGCTAAACTGACAAAAGTTTACTTTAATCACTTTGTAGTAGGATTACTGTAAATAATGGTGTGCAATTTTGTCAATCATCAATAATAAGGGTTACTTATTAATTATGCAATTCTTATCATATTTTTTTCATTTTTAGTTCATTAAAAGACATTCTTTAGACATACCAGAGGAATATATTGATGGTACTATTCATTGTAAGGAGGGAGCTGCTGCCATGTTGTTAGAAAACATTTATGAATTGTTAACAAACAGGAAGTAAGTCAAACACACCCTTCAAGAATATTTCTTAGAAGTTTGAATTTCTCAAAATTAAAACCTACATTTTCTCTCTAAAATATTGATGATTTAGTCATGAATTACTTTATTCTTATACAATGTAGTACATGTACATTTATGATATTTGATAAAAGCATTATATATAGACTTGGTTGCTAACCATCCAGTGGCAAATATTTCATGCATTTTCATGACTAAACTAAGTCTATTAAGAATTTTAATATATTCTATCAATGCATAAAAAGTTTCATCAAGATTAAATGATAAAAATATATCAAACAGGCTTGTTACGTCTTAAAATGAAATATATCACTGCTTGTAATGGGCGTCTTTAATTGACAATAAAAATATTGAATTGAATTGAATATCATACATGGATGCTGTTTTTCTTAATACAAAAGGAATATGAAAGAAAAAGCAAAACAAACAAAAATACTAAATTCTGAGGAATAATCCAATTGAAAAATTCCTAATCAAATGGCAAAATCAAAAGCTCAAACACATCAAAAGGATGGATAACAACTGTCATATTTCTGACTTGGTACAGGCATTTTCAGATATAGAAAATGGTGTTTTAAACCTGATACTGCTGGTTTGGAAACAGTTAATCTATTTATGCCTGAGGTTGTACTTGTAACCCCAATTTTAATTGACTAGCATGAGATTTTTCAAAGAAGCATTCAAAACATGATTGACGAATGACAGAAGTTTGCCCAATATTTTGACCTAAATAATCTTTGAAGTATATACTTATGTACATCCTGAACACTAATTAAATTACCAGACTTACATGTAACGTGGAAAAAGTATTGGATATCATTTGAAATTTAATACAGATCAAACAACAATGACTGAACGTGTTATGAAATTTTTTTTGTATAGCATGACATTAGATTTTTATTACTTATTTTGTAATGTGTATCACAGAGTAAAGAAAACCCAGACAGAAGAACCTGATTTTACTGACAAACTATATCAAGAAAAACTCCCAATGCATGCTAGATCAACAGCATCAAAAGCAGTGAAAAATAACCTTAGAATTACAGAAATCATGGCAGACCAAAACCTTATACTTGGTGCACAAAAGGTAATTTATTTTGTTGAAATGTTTGTTTTGTGAGATTTTTCTAGCAAAATATCACTTTTACTGGGGATTACAAGTGAATTGTCTCCCATGGACAATTACATATATAAAAATTACATTACATAAGGGTTGACGCATTTTCATACTTAGGCTTAAATTAAAATATTGTTTGTTTGCAGTTTACCGACCGACCCTTGAAAATCCTCCCGACTGTGAAAATTTTATTGCTTTAAATTTGAAGAAATTTTTTTTAATACTTCTATTGACGCAATCCGGAACTTTGGGTCCTTTCCGGAAATGATTTAAAGTCTGGGTCAATTACGCATTTCAAGTTCGGTTTTTCTTAGCTTCCCGTCAAGCGTTCATGTGACCATTTAATGATAAACACATGGAAATTGTTTACAGGTATCCATAAAGTCACGGAGGAGTACTTTACGCTGTCGTCTCGTGTCAATTTTAAGACAAATAACAAACAAAAAAGTTTATTAGTAAACTGTTTATACAGATTCAGGCACATGTAATGATGTGTGATGATATCATTGACGATGATGCAGCGAATATTCATAACTGACAGGATAACCATTCTGTCTCAAACAAATCGGGTACAGAATCTGTGGAGCCTGACTTTATGGAACCAATTTCAGTGGTTAAATAATTCGACAGCAGCTTGAAGTATGGCATATTTTCTACAAATCGTTGTGAAGACGACAAAGATGAAACCACTCCGTGACTTAAAATCTTCATGGATATCTGTAAACACGCTTGTACGGAGGAAGGGCTCATTTTAAATGTTAATGGATATAGATCATGCCAAATCAATAAGAAGCAACCCTAACTACACAAAGATGTAGAGAAAATGAATGGTTACCATAGCTTGAGTCTTAACACTTTTTTTTCAAGTTGCCTTTTTTTCAATTGAGGAAGATTCAATGGTTATTTTTTTTTATTAAAAATACACTCTTTAATACATTGTCTTATAAATCTTTAATATCTACATTTTTCTGATGAAAATACTCTACTCATAAAAACATTCTAGTCAAGAAGCATACATGTCTGAATATATTTCTTTATAACAGTTCTAGTCATAATGACATTCCTTGTTTATAAGTGTTCCAGTATTTAATAATTATACCATATTTTATGTCATAAATTGGATAATGACACTATGTTAAAGTTTCAGTTTTACTTAAAAAGTTTTTTATCTGAAAATGCCTGTTCATTTGATGTTGGTTTTCAGCATGTCCAGTGTTTGTTGTTTTAAAATGGGTTTTTTTCTTCACAAGAAACTTGGTTTAGTGTAACTGCTTGTTTAAACTGTATTTTGGCTGATAAAATAAAATATTTTTCCTACCTACCGACCCTTCAGTCTGAAGGTACAGTCAGAAAACTGCAAACAAACATATTTTTAAAGTTGGCCTTATTTGGCTTCATTTTTCTTTAATCTATTGTTTTTCCCTTTGATGTTCACAAATTTGGCCAGATCTGCTTCAAAACAAAATGGACAGATCTGTAACAATGTCCAAATGTTTTTTTTTCTTTCTGTCAATAAATGCATGATATTAAAAAGATACAAGAATAATTTGAGTAATTTTCATTTGTTTCCTCACACTTTTACGTTTTAACAGTACAGTTCTCTTAAAGCATTTTTTTTTGCAAATGGATTTACTTCCAATTCAATCATGAAGTATTACACTCCATAAAAAAATATAAATGTATTGAGGAAAATCATAATATGAAATATATTTATTTCAGTCCCAGAAAATTATAAATGACCATATAGAACATAGACGACAAGAAAGATACCAGAATCCAGACCGATTTCAGGTCAAACCAACACTTGGTGAACTATGTGTACGGAGACCACCCCCACAACCAGCTCAGCCAACATTTGAAGACAGTACCATGGGAGAATCTGCTGCTGTTCCTAGTCAAGCTAATCCTGAAGGTAAATTTGTGTTGTAAATCAAAAGCACATTTTTGTTTGTTACTGAATATTTCAGTCATTCTTTGGAACACAAAACAGGAAAAAAGGAATTTATAAAAAAAATTACAAGTTCTCTCCCCTTTCCATATTTTGTTTCTAGTTATTATCCATCCATAAAAGTTGACAATAATTTATAATTTTTATTAGACAGCTTTATTTTGATATTTGGTCTAGGATTTTTATCAAAAATGTATTCCTTTTATGATTTCAACAAAAATGTATTCCTTTTATGATTTCAATTAAAATTCTACTTTTGAAATATCAATTTACAATTGAAGCTCAATATACTTTCAGCTATTGTTGTAAAATGAGTCTGCTGAATCAGATTTAATAACCAACATTTTTTTATATATTTTTCAGATTTACAAAGCATGTCAAGAGAACCTAGTGTACAATTTAAAGAAATAGAAGTCAATCAGATGGACAAATCAGCTCTTTACAATATGCCTATTCAGGGCTACTAAAATAATTACACTGATCAACATACTAAAAATACATAATCAGGACCACTTTAGTCCTCCTAAACTGACAATGATGTGAGCACCAAGATAATAGTTTTACTCAAAATAAATATTTGCTGTGTTCTATTGGAAATGTTGTCGATGTCAGTATTGTCACATTTTGCATATAATAATAAGATACCATATACATGTATGCAAAATTTCTATTAAATTATTGCTTCTATTTTGAAAATTTTAAGCATGTTTAAGTTGACCATACATGCAGCTGTCTGTTGTCTAAGGTCATTACACTCATTTTAAACTTTTGTGGTATGAGGAATGTAAAACTACTATAATATCCCCTTTTTAACTAAATGAGGACCAATAGTAGATATTTTAAAAAGTAATATTTTTCTCATGTAGTTTTCTGTGCTGCTTAACCATGCACTGTTTTGCAGTGAACTTCTTCCCAGGAAGATTGATTCATTATTTTTAATTATATTTTGGATTTCAATTCTTTTATGGACATGGTTGTTTATACACTTGCAAATATGGGTGTTGGAAAAAAATATTCATTTACTTTTATACCTTGGTTTGAAGCCAAAAAACGTTTTAAAGTATTGACAACTTTTTTGTTATTTTATTTTAAATAATATGTTTTATAGTCTAATGTATTGGTCATTTTATGTACATATTTATACATTTTTATCATCATTACATGAAAAATAAAAGGTAAAATTTTATATGTTGTTTTCAGTTATCTCCCTTTATTGATAAATTTGCACTTATCATGCTTATTACACAAACTAATTACATTTATTATAACCCAGTTAAAATGCAGATCTAGCCTATATAGACTTAACTCATTCGCCCCCAAGACATTTTGAACCCACCCCCAGTGAAAAATGGTAATTTTCCGTCTATTTTCCGATTTCAAAACGACCTTGAGAGGTGAACACTGACACGACTGTGTTTTTTTTGTCATTCAAGTATTACCCTATAGTTACAGTAGTCCATTCATGCTAGCTGGGAGTATATTGGACTTCAGTGTCTTGCTTGGGAATTATTATTGTCAAGTCAGGTCTGCCTAAATGTCCGTTTTTATGAATTTTTGACAAAACGGTGACCTAGATTTTACAGACTAGATTCCTATTGGCCATATTATACCTCGTTGTGTTCCTATACCACCTATGCATGCATATATGATAATAGTTTTTACCAACAGTCACTTCCAGTTACGTAGTGGCCATCAAAAGATGCCCACCCCCACCTGATTTTGGCTACTTTTCATGTTTTTCCGATTTTGAACTCTTAAACGGCTTTCAAAGTGCCATATTTTCATGAACAGACATCTGAGAAGAGTTGATGGACCATGAACTGCTTGGTTGAAGTCCCTGCTATCATGACAGTTCAGCTGGGACAGTTCAAAAAAAGTATGGAGGGTCATACGGGCCATCAAAGAATGGTTGTCGCCATCACGCCTACAGGCGGGATTGGGGGTTAAAGGGTTAAGGGACACTGATTTTACAATAAAACACATTAAAAATAAAAAGGATAGAATTTGTTTATTCTTTGACAGAACGTAGTATTTATTGATATATGTTCAAAAATATAATGAAAATGATAGGTCACTGCATTTTCTCAAGCTATAGTTTGTGACAAAATGACACATTTTGTATGGATTTTACAGGGAAAAACATCATTATGCGATTAGAAGCTAAACTAAATGATAGAATTGTAAAATAAAATACACGAAGATAGCTTTTAGAAAATGCTATAAGAAAAGATAGGGTCACCATGCCTTTTTTCTGGTAAATTTTTTAAAAAATAGCAAAAAATGGATTTTTCAGGGAAAAACATCATTATGCGATTAGAAGTTAAACTAAAAGATAGAATGGTAAAATAAAATACGCGAAGATAGCTTTTAGAAAATGCTATAAGAAAAGATAGGGTCACCATGCCTTTTTTCTGGTAAATTTTTTAAAAAATAGCAAAAAATGGATTTTACAGGGAAAAACATCATTATGCGATTAGAAGTTAAACTAAATGATAGAATTGTAAAATAAAATACGAGAAGATGGCTTTTAGAAAATGCTTTAAGAAAAGATGGGGTCAACATGCCTTTTTTCTGGTAATTTTTTTTTAAAATAGCAAAATTTCATGTAGATTCCTTCAGAAAATGCACTATTTCAGAGTTATCTCCCCTAAAAATGCCAATTTAAAAACATTAAAAATAATATAAATTTGTAAAAATATTAATATTCATAGGTTTTAATCTTATAAGTTTGTTCTTTTAAATGAAAATTCACATAAGTTATCTGCATTCTTGCATCATTTTTTTTTAACTTGATTGAAAATCTGGACCTTAGGTTCTCCGATTTATACAATCCAAGATGACGAAAGACACCCATACTACCTTAAAAATATATAATTTATGAACTATCTACAAGCACATCTTTAATAACGACATTAAAAAATCCACATTTGACATATTAAAGTAAAAACTCTTTATGAAAATACTAATTTTGATATTATATATGTAACACTCAGAAATGTGTCCTTCCCCCCAAACGTGTCCGATTCCCCCAAACGTGTCCACATCGACGTCACTGAACTACAAAAACATGTCTAGTTGTCAAAGGGCGCCAAAGCGTGTCATTTGTATAAACGCTCAAACATGTCCATTTTTTAATAACCCCCAATCGTGTCCAATCCCCCAAACGTGTCCATACCAAGCTTATTTTTATTTTACTGGAACTATCATTCGTATTCATATTATAAAAACGTAGATTATTTGTGTGTTTTTTTTATTATTATCATTGTATACTCATTTTATGATCTTTTACTATTTCATTAAAAGATCAAAATAAATTTCTTAAATTCTTTTTCTAAGCGCATTAAAATGTTTATAGCATTTCACTCTATATAATGTGCCATACGTTGTATTTTGGAAGGCAATATTTTTGTTAATTTCTGCAACTTTTATTTGAAACGGCCTCTATATTACATAACAGACATTGAAGTATAGTTTCTTACTTCAAAGTCATAAACAAATCGGTCTTTACTCGCATTTATTTTTCTTTAGATTAAAATCCAAACTAGTGGTCATCCCAGATAACCGTAAAAATTAATGCCCAATTTTAAATTCCTGGTTTGATAATATAACCTATCTACAGTATATGTCGTTAATATGATATCGTTCAAATAACGAATGAAATATTTGGCACTGGACGTTATTTCTCTTGTTCTGTGTCTTTAGTGACGCTCGTAACCTAAAATTTATTAGAAATTAGAACTGTTAAAAGAAGATGGGAAGTCAATTCGACTGAAAGCTCACCGTGCAATATTCTGATTAATATAAAAGGCATCATCGGAGTTTATTAGTATAAAATAATTTACTAGGTAAACGATTAAATCAACTGTATTAGAATTATTTGTATGTTTGCTTTAAATGAGCACGAAATACTTGCAACTGGACAATAAGCAAATTAAGTCAAAAGTTAATGCATGTGTTACATATTAAATTTTCAGTAATGATAATCATTAACAACCGGCATTGAACAAGTTAATGCTAATAAATTACCACTTCATCGACTGTGTCCCCCATCATAGAACTGCCGTGAACGTTATTGATGTCGCGTTTAGGACATGTATTAGCGCTAAAAGACGGGAGACTTCTTGCGTTTAAAAGTGGACACGTTTGGGCGAATAACAATAGTATCGGGCACGTTTGGGGGTTCTGAAATCGGACATGTTTGGGGAATATTGAATATTATGGACACGTTTGGGGAGAAAAGACACGTTTGGGGGAATCGGTCACGTTTGGGGGGAAGGACACGTTTGGGAGTGTTACATATGTACTAGAAGGAAATAAAAAAAAAGCAGATATAGATGGTATGTACTGTTTTGGACGTATCAATAATAAAGGCGAGTAAACACAAAAGCGTCTTCAATGTTTCGTATGCTTTACTAGAGTCTAAGATATACAAAGAGACGTCGTCAAGTGACGACGTTGCGGGCCTATTGTTACGTAAAATGGCGGTAAAACGTTAAGCAAATAAAAGAGTATAAAATACTAAACTGAAACTATAACTTATTCACAACATTCTGGGGGCCGCAAAATGCAATTATTGTTCATGTATTGTTCATAAAAAGGGTATTGAAAAAAACACTTTTAACAATTAAAGTTCATATTTCCAATGGCACCAGTTTCACAATTGGTCTTGTTGTAATCAGTCCATTTGATGTACGAAGTTTGACTGCTCTCACTACTCCATCTTTCCCGGTGATCAAATCTTCTATTACTGCTAGTTTCCACATCATTCTCGGTGAATTGTCCATGATTTGTACGACGGAACCGATTTTCACATGTGCGCTTTGGTCTCCGGCGACGCGATGAAATTCTCTTAATCCGGTGAGGTATTCCATTCTCCATCGTTTTGCAAAGTGTTCAATCAAAGTTACTTTATGATTAAAACGTTTGTTTGCTTCTGTGAAATCTAAATTTAAATTATTGTCCTCTGAATCAGAATTGTTCTCTTGTGATAATCTTCTTCCCTGCAGTAGATGTGACGGCGTTAGCGGCTCTGGATCTCGGATGTCGGACGACACATATGTAATCGGACGATCGTTGATTACACGTTCAATTTCTATCAAAGTTGTTCGTAATACGTCAGAATTTACTTGAGATTTCCCGAGCACTTTTTTCAATGTCGTTTTCGTAATTCCAACAAGTCTCTCCCACCATCCACCGTACCACGGAATGTCATGTGAGGCGGAAACAAAGGTTGGTGCATTATCGGAATACACAGTACTCGGAATTCCTCTCCTACTAACGAATCGTCTAAACGCTAATTTGAATGATTCGATTGTCATATCAGTAACTAGTTCTAGGTGTACGGCACGAATACAAGCACATGTGAATAGGCAAATATACGATTTTGCAACAAGTCCATTATCTTTAACGAATAGTGGTCCAGCGAAATCAACACCAGTTGTCGTAAACGGAATCATATCGGTGACTCTATCCTTTGGTAGCGGAGGCGAAATTTGCTGTGGAAATGCTTTTCCGGTCACTTTTCGGCACTTCACACATTTCTGTACGATGTGGTTAACGCATTGTCTAATGGAAGGTATCCAATATGATTGGCGGATTTGCGTAATTGTCTGTCCAGCACCAGAATGTAACATCTGCAGGTGCGCGTTCAATATAACTAAGTCCGTAAATTGATTTTTCTTCGGTAGTAACACTGGGAACTTCGCGGAGTCGTCTAACTGTGAATTGTGTATGCGCCCGGCGCATCGAATGACACCTTCTGTATCTATGAACAAGCGCAGTTGTCTTACTAACGGTAGATTCTTGTCATGTGACGGGTTTGCGAGTTGCTGCTTTTCATTACTGAATTTTTCATTTTGAATATCTGTAATCCATGTACGAGTTGCGCGGTCAATTTCATCTTTCGTAATATCTTTTCCGTGTCTAGCATATTTCCTCAAGTTATACGGTCGCTTACTTTTACATATATTAACGAATTTAAACACGTAGCATGTAACTCGTAGTAACTTCTTCAATAACGAGAATCTTGATAGATCGATTATTTTCGAAATTCCATTTAAAGCACACGGTTTTGTCTTTTCGCTGTCATCTGTTGTCGTTAACAAAAGAGTCTCTTGTTTAATTTGTGGGGTCCATGTAGGCCAACTGTTCTCATCTGATATCCACGACGGTCCTTGCATCCACAAAGTCGATTCTTTGAATTGCGTTGATGATATTCCTCTAGTTTGAAGGTCGGCTGGATTTGAGTCTGTTGGTACGTATTTCCAGTCGTAGTTTTGTGTCGTTTCTTTAATTTCTATCACACGATTCTGAACAAATCTTCCAAATGATTTTAAAAGACGAAATCCAGTGCAGAACGATCTGACTGTCACTCCATAGTACTGTGCGTTGTGGTTTTAGGGTTTTCGTGAGGTTTTTAGCCATTCGAGCTCCTATTACTGCAGCCATCAATTCTAGCTTTGGTAATGTCATTTTGGCGAGCGGAGCGATCCGGTTTTTTGCAATTACGAGAGAAGAAGTGTTTCCTTTACACAAGTAGGCACTGGCTCCATAAGCGCGTTGGCTGGCATCAACAAAGACATGTAATGTGATTTTCTCGTTACTTTCGTTCTCATTTTGATCGTTGAAATAATGTCGTGCGATTTTCGTATTAACTGTTACATCTCGGATGTCATCTAAAATTTCATACCATGATTTAACTATGTTGCCAGGCAACACCTGGTCCCAATCGTATCCTTCTTTCCATAATGTTTGTACCAGTAGCTTAGCTCTTACGGTCACTGGTCCAAGAATTCCGAGTGGGTCGTAAATTAACGATGATTTACTCAATATTTCTCTCTTTGTCGCTTGTGAATTATCAATATCTATACGATCTTCATTTAATTTCGCAAATGTCAATATGTCTGACTTCGCATCCCAACGCATCCCAAGAATTTTCGTCTCGCTATCCATATCAAGTACGTTTGCCTTTGTAGCTTCGTTGCTAAGTTGCTTGCTATTTGACTTCCATGTTCTCAAATTAAATCCTGCATTTGTCATGAGTTCTCTAGATTCTTCAAAGAAATTTAAGGCGGCTTCTTCCGTATTAACACTTGTAAGTACGTTGTCTACATACAAATCTCGCTTGAGTATCTCAGCTGTAGCACTTGTAACCGTTGACAAATGTTTCAATAATGTAGCGTTTAGAATAAATGGCGAACATGTCGCTCCGAATAAAATTACCTTGAATCTGTAAGTCTCAAGTTCACTCTTGGGGTTGCTTGGGTCTCTAAGCCAGAAAAATCGGGTGGAATCGCGGTCTTCTTCGTCTAGTCCAATCTGGAGGAATGCTTTCTCAATATCAGTTGTTAAGGCGTATTTCCCGTAGCGGAATCTTGTAAGTATATCTGTTAGCTTATTAAGCTGCGGCGGTGTAGAAGAAAGGCAATCATTTAAGCTGGGTGATTCTGAATCTTGACGACAACTGCAATCATATACTATACGTATCGGTGTAGTCGATGAATCTTTTTTCACTGGGTGGTGCGGAATATAGTGTACTCGATTAGTAGTCTCATCCGGGGTCTCAACCTTCTCTATAAAACCTCGATTTTCTTGGTCGTTGATAATGTTACCGTATATCTTAAGCATCTCTGGTTCTTTAGCAAGTCGGTTTATCACGTTGTATGCTCTCTTTCTGGCGATCATCTCGTTGCTAGGCAACTCCGGATGTTCTGGTTTCCATGGAAACTTGGCGATGTACCTATTGTCTTTCAAATGAATGTTATTCTCTTGGTAAGTGGTCATTTCTTGTAAGTCCGTTTTCGCTTTCACTTCGCTGTCTGTTTCTGTTCCTATGGATTCGATTTCCCAAAATTTATGTATTTCACATTCTTCTAGTCTGTGTGGGATCAAAATGTTCATAATCGATGACGTTGATTGATTATTACTGTTAGTGTTCAATTGTATAGGTCCTGATAGCAAGTATCCAACTTTGGACTGTACAGCGGTTGGTCCGGAACCTCTAATTACTCTGTCTCCAACTATATCCCAATAATAATCGGCGCCAACTAAGACTGATATCTCAAAATCCTCGTCCTGTAAAGCTGGGTGGGCTAACTTCAATCCATTTAAATGCTGAAAGCTCGACTGGTTCCTTGCGTAAGTATGTATTGGATAAGCAATCTGTGGTACTATAAGAACTTCAATAGGGATAAGCGTATTCGTTAGACCTTTTATATAAATAGAAGCAACTTGTAAATTTCTAACCTTCTTGTTGGATTCACCGAAACCGGATATCGTTATCGCTTCTTTCCTATGTGGTCTCAGGTTCAATAAATCGGCCATCTCTTGAGTGATAAAGCTTCGCTGGGCTCCTTCGTCGAATAGTATATTGGCGGTGTTAAAATGTGTCTTGTCATACGTGATAGGCGCTATCGCGGTTTTCAACAATACCTGCGATCTAAATGATGATGTTGATGAATGCATGCTTGCGACTTCGGCATCGGTATCTGGTTTTGATGTAATGCTATCTTTAGACTTGGTATACAAGTGTGTTCCGTTCTTTGAACAAATGCTAGTATGGTGTCGTTTATTACAGTTTTTACACGTTTTATCGGATTTGCAATCGGCAACTCTGTGATTTCCTAAGCAATTAAAACATGCCTGTTTCTCCTTGACAATGCGTTTTCGAGCTTCAATTTCCGTAACAGTTTTACAAGCTAATGGGGCGTGAACTCCTTGACAAAAGATGCACGGCTTCTTGGTTATGTCTCTTTTCCCTTTCTGATTTACGAAGTTGCGATTTGTACCCGTAAAGAATGCTGATGTGGGTGTGTAATTTGGTTCTATATCATCACCGTTTACCGACTGACCCGCTTCCTTAATCGTTATCTCATGTTGAATAGCTTGCCGTAACGACGGCAAGTTCCAGTGGTCGCCTCCGTGGGCACGTACCATGTTTTCTCGTATATTCCCAGGTAATTTATTTAATATTATGGGCACTAAAAGGCTTCCGAACGACTCGTGAGACTCCCCTATACTTTCAAGGCCACGGATGTAGTTTTCCATACTGTCGTAGAATTTTTTCAAATGTGTAATATTTGACGTTGGACTAGGAAGGCTGATTAAACTCTGCATGTATGTCTGTACTATCTTATGTGGTTGACCGAATCTTTGTTTCAGTACATGTAATGCTTGTCCGTAATTTGTGTTAGTTATTTGTAGACCTGCTATGCATTGGGTGGCTTCTCCGAACAGTTGAGATTTCAAGTAATTAAATTTCTGTACATCGTTTAAAGACAGGTTATCGTGTACGGCAGCACTAAACGAATCCCAAAAGGGTTGCCATTCTAACATATTCCCACCGAACGTTGGTAAATTTAATTTGGGAAGTTTGTGGTACATGCTGGAGTTTGAAAAAACGGACGCTGATGTATTTGCGTGCATGAAACTGGGTTGTGGCTGACTTTCTTGATGATTTGTGTAATTAATAAACTCGTGTGCATTTGGGTTTAGCAATGACTTACTTGACTGTTTGACTGTGATTTCCGATTCCTTAATGATTTTTGAAAGTTTTTCGAGCTTCAATTTCCGTAACAGTTTTACAAGCTAATGGGGCGTGAACTCCTTGACAAAAGATGCACGGCTTCTTGGTTATGTCTCTTTTCCCTTTCTGATTTACGAAGTTGCGATTTGTACCCGTAAAGAATGCTGATGTGGGTGTGTAATTTGGTTCTATATCATCACCGTTTACCGACTGACCCGCTTCCTTAATCGTTATCTCATGTTGAATAGCTTGCCGTAACGACGGCAAGTTCCAGTGGTCGCCTCCGTGGGCACGTACCATGTTTTCTCGTATATTCCCAGGTAATTTATTTAATATTATGGGCACTAAAAGGCTTCCGAACGACTCGTGAGACTCCCCTATACTTTCAAGGCCACGGATGTAGTTTTCCATACTGTCGTAGAATTTTTTCAAATGTGTAATATTTGACGTTGGACTAGGAAGGCTGATTAAACTCTGCATGTATGTCTGTACTATCTTATGTGGTTGACCGAATCTTTGTTTCAGTACATGTAATGCTTGTCCGTAATTTGTGTTAGTTATTTGTAGACCTGCTATGCATTGGGTGGCTTCTCCGAACAGTTGAGATTTCAAGTAATTAAATTTCTGTACATCGTTTAAAGACAGGTTATCGTGTACGGCAGCACTAAACGAATCCCAAAAGGGTTGCCATTCTAACATATTCCCACCGAACGTTGGTAAATTTAATTTGGGAAGTTTGTGGTACATGCTGGAGTTTGAAAAAACGGACGCTGATGTATTTGCGTGCATGAAACTGGGTTGTGGCTGACTTTCTTGATGATTTGTGTAATTAATAAACTCGTGTGCATTTGGGTTTAGCAATGACTTACTTGACTGTTTGACTGTGATTTCCGATTCCTTAATGATTTTTGAAAGTTTAGTTACACTCATTTCTATGTCATATGTGTATCTGTCGGCTTCCTCTATTTCTTCGCTCACTTCCTCTTCCGATAGTTCCTCCACAATCTTCTCGTTCAGTTGATCGATCGTTTCCTGCTTCTTCACAATAAGTCCTCGAATGGTTGAAAGTTCACTAACGTCAAATTCCTGCAAAAGTTCCTCGGAACTCGGTTCCACTTTCTTCAGTAACTTTGTAAGAACTCCCCGATGTCCAGCTCGTCTGGTCTTCATCTTCGCGGTACTCATCTTTTAAATTCGTATTCTTCTGTTTTTGTCACGGCACCAATGTTTTGGACGTATCAATAATAAAGGCGAGTAAACACAAAAGCGTCTTCAATGTTTCGTATGCTTTACTAGAGTCTAAGATATACAAAGAGACGTCGTCAAGTGACGACGTTGCGGGCCTATTGTTACGTAAAATGGCGGTAAAACGTTAAGCAAATAAAAGAGTATAAAATACTAAACTGAAACTATAACTAATTCACAACATGTACAAATACAATGTACAATACAAATATGTTTACTAAAGTGACATTGTGAATAACAAAATATGTACAATATTGAAATATTTCAATTAAATTACACCCAGGCCAATAGACCTATATGTAAATGTTAACAAAAAAATAAGTAGATAAGAAAGAGACTATATAAAGTATCACTTCACAAACCTCTTAATAACTAAAAGACAAATGACAAAAGCCCACAAAAACAGACAGAACAGTCAATCTTGAGCAACATAAACCACCAAAAAAATAAGTGAACTTTTGTCCAAACGGTATGTAAAACTTGTTCAACTATTGGAACAGTCAACAGTTTTTAAAGACATTTTATCTTATCAAAGGTTTGGACCAAGATGATCGATACTTGAATATTTGTGAAAAGAAACCGATCTGACAGTCACTGCAAAATATATATATATATATATCTCAGAACATTTAAATTTATATTGACATCATATAAAAGTTGGTCTACCTTTCACTTTTCAATCAAAATTTTACGCATTTCAGCTAAGTCAATTCGATTATTGACTGAAGAAAAAAGCATTCAGTTATCCATTTATATTAGCAAATATATTTCTGAAACATTCAGAAATGTACAGTTTACATGTAAGAATTAAAGTTATCTAGAGTATATATATGTTTAAGTATTTTTCTAAATTTAGGCATTTTGTAAAATAACTGAATTTTCATGCAATTTATAAAAAGCTTAACCTTGAAAGGCAATATAAAAAATTGCTAAAAATATTAGTCATTTTGTGAAATGACTGAAACTTTTAACAAAGTTCAGCACATTGCCTGTTCAGTTTCAGGCAATTTGTAGAATAATGATATCGTTGAGATGCATATCATCGGACAAAAATTCCAAAGAAAATAACTGATGGTTCGGTAGAATTAATTTATTCTTCAAAACAAGCTTGGAAAGTTTTATGTCATATGAGTGTTCTGTTTGGTGAAACTACGTTTATAGGTACATGTTGGTACTCATTCTGTTTTTCAGAAAGTAAATTTATTATCTCTTTTTATCTCAATAGAACAAAATTTGCAAACGAAGTTTTAGAAAATCCAGATTGAAATAAGTGAATTGAAACATGAAGCAAAGAAATGGAACTTTGTTTTTCATTAACTGGTTGCTGTTTGTTTGCTTTCAGTAGAAAATATTTCATGCATTTTCAAAACGAGAATAATTTGGATGTAATTTATATTGGTTATATCTGCAGTTAGTTAATAGTTATCAAAAGTACCAGGATAATAATTTTATACGCCTGACGCGCGTTTCGTCTACATTAGACTCATCAGTGACGCTCAGATCAAAATAGTTAAAAAGCCTAATCGATACAAAGTTGAAGAGCATTGAGGATCCAAAATTCCAAAAAGTTGTGCCAAATACGGCTAAGGTAATCTACTCCTGGGGTAAGTTAACCTTGATAAGAGACAGGAATTTCGACTGATTTTGAAATCAAGATATTTTGGATAGGAACAGGAAATTCCACCTGCAGAACAAACAAAGAGTTGTTCACGTGCAGAGAGTGTTGCACTTTTCTAACATGAGGCAATATATGTAATGTGTCCCCATTCTGAAAGAATGAGAATTTACACCTCCACATAAAAAAAATCCATGCTAGAGAATGGGTGTCGTCGCACAAGGCCTTGATCGATTGTGATGCAAAGATATGAATATCTTCAATTTTACTGCCTCGTGATTTGTATTTATTTTGATGAATAAATGAGACAGTAGTTAACTGTGGTTACAATCTCGAAAACCCACCAAGAAGAGACAAGAGACGATGCGATGAGCGTCTCCTGTTATAGATGAATCAATAGGACCATCATGGGCAGATCTGCTTCGGTCCTTTAAAAGCTATCAGCCAAACGATACACATCAAATTAATCATGATTATGTACTTGAATCTTTTGGGAGCAAATAAAAAATATGATATTCATGTGTGACGTGGGTGCTTATGGCAAAAAAAACCAACATTGGTGTCAAACATTAAGTGTTTTATCTGAAAAGAATCTTAATAATAATCGGTATATATGTAGGACTCTAAAGTGCGATGGTACTCTAAAGTGCGATGGTCACGCTAAAGTGCGATGGTCTATGCTAAAGTACGATGGTGTATCATGCTAAAGTGCGATGGCTGTTTGTTCGCTAAAGTACGATGGTTTATCACGCAAAAGTGCGATGGACTAAAAGGGTAAGGTTTAAAGGGCTAAAAGTATTAAAGAACACGGATTTAAAAAATAATCTTCTTGCGAAAGCTAGTACAAGGTTTTATGACATATTTGATAGGCGTTATAATTACCGGTAGTCTTAAGTGATCGTTGTTTTAAATAAAGAAGAACGACCACGTAATAATTGCTAAAATGGTAATTTAGGTGTGACAAACATCTATATATCCTGTATATGTATTTTTTTTTAATTCAGGCCGGTATCACATATTTGGATAATTGGTGTAGCTTGCCATTCACACAGTCTATCACTAATGTGAACATCTCCCCTCAACGTCGTCATTGAAAATTACAAATACAAAATTCGTTCTAATTTTTTAGCAGACAATTTATGATTTACGCATGTAAACATGACGTACCTTTATTTTACCGACTTTACTTTTCATTAAAATCAATATTTGAACTGGGACGGCAAAGTAAACTGCAACATAAACAATGATTTCAATGTATCCGTTAGCTTCAAATAGAAACAGGATAAAGGATATTTAATATGCGTATACTTTTGTATCTGTATAGTAAGATGGTTGACTGCAGGACAAAATTGAGTAAGTCATGGACATTTGCTTTAAAGTTGTTAATCAAATATTCTACATTTATCTTTCGGCATGCATGTTAATTTTTTGTTTGTATAAAAGACAGTTCACGTCATAATCCATAGTACGTTTATTACGTCTATACTTTAGCGTGTGTAGGCATCGTACTTTAGCGTAGACCATCGCACTTTAGCGTGACCATCGTACTTTAGCGTTCCCATCGCACTTTTAGAGTCCTACATATATATATATATGTCGTGTACAAGTTGCGATTTTGTACACGTTATAACATGTACAAAAATATTGTACATGTTATAACTTGTATAATGCAAAAATACAAGTTATAACATGTACAAAAGTACCTCGTACATGTTATAACCTGTACAAAATATTGCTTAAAAATGGTTTTAACTTGTACAAAATCGGAAAATAGGGATATGTTTCTATTATCGCAACAGATGTTATTGACCTCTATAATATTTTCATAACTTTTTTTTTATTCCTTCATGTTAGTGTGTTTTGTCCTTTTTTGATACAGTTAATGTCCAGGGGTCGGTATTATGAAGCATTCCTAAGGCTTGTCATAAGATATATCTTAGGACATGTCTTATGATCCTCTTATGACTATCTTTGGACATATCTTTATTTGATGAATTATAATTGTGAGTGTCCACTTTGAAGGCAAAAGTAAAATAATTTTATTCTAGTTGACACTAAAAGACATAAGAGGATAGCCAGGACTGATGTTTCTACAAATAAAATTGGGAATGGAAATGGGGTATGCGTCTAAAAGACAACAACCAGCCCATGGAGCAGACAACATCCAAAGGTCACAAATACATGCTTTCAAAGTAGAGGATGTATATTTTAAACATCAAAATGACATTCGCCTCATGCAATGATCTTATAGTTTATAAAAAAAATTGAGTTATAAATTTACATAAGTCATGCTGAAGGCAAAAAATGTTGAAGAGTACATCTAAAGATATTGATAATGAAGCGTGGTCCAATGAAAACTATTTCAGCTCTCTCTTGCTTTTACAGAGTAAGCATATAGACATTGTTTTAGTCTTTAGTTAGATATAGGAAGGTGTGATTGTTTTAGTCTATAAAACGAGAGGGAGGAGTATTACCCAAAATTATTAGGCTTCGTTCTTTAAATTTTTGGAAGAATTTAGTTTCTAGTATCTAATGTAATTGTCATTGAGGAAATGCAAGCTTTTAGTAAATAGTGTAACACTTATTTAAGCCATGATGGACTATATAAAACATACAATTACATGAAAACTAATTTTGCCAACATAAGTCATGAAATATATATTTCTGAAACTTTGTGATGATTGTCCTCTGCAGAAAAAGACACGTTCTGGCCTATTTATTGTTGTTCTTTATGCATTGGTGAATTAAAAAGTATATTTTACTTCATTAAGATTTATCTTAAATTTTGTACAAGTTAAAACCATTTTTAAGCAATATTTTGTACAGGCTATAACATGTATGAGGTACTTTTGTACATGTTATAACTTGTATTTTTACATTATACAAGTTATAACATGTACAATATTTTTGTACATGTTATAACCTGTACAAAATTGCAACTTGTACACGACATATACATGTATATTAGAATTATATGATTGAATATATTTCTGTTAATTAATTCATTTTGCCATTTAAAATGAGAATATTTAATATATATGTTTTGCTATTAATGCATTTCTTTAACATAGCATATGAGATCCTTAACGTCTCCGGTATTCTTGAAAAGAACTTCTCCACTAACTTCATACTCTTCGTTTTTAAACCTGTGAATTATTTCAAACTCTAAATTCTCAAATATTTTCTGAGATGCATGTGCAGACCCTTCTCCGTGAATATAAACAGGCGTTGATCCCAATTCTTTAGCGAAATCTAGAGCCGCCTTAAATACAGTAGTTGCTAATCCTTTTCCTCTATGCTGTATATGAGTACAGAGGAAAGCAATGTTTACACATTTGTTACATTTAAAACGTTTATATACGTCCATGACATCCTGTCTATTCCTCATATATTCCATTATCAGAGCATATTTCTTGTTTCCTAGTTTTACTTCTGGCATTCCATCATATTCTAAGGCAAGTCCAACCGATGCTATGATTTCATTTGTTCGGTTATGAACCACGATAACTGATAGATTATCATTCAGAAATTCTAAAAGGTAATTCCTCAAATCCTCATCAAGTTCTAGACCAATAGATTTAGATAACGTTTCGTTAGGGAAAAAATGTTCTCCAAGAAATCCGACTAACTCGTTTGCACGTGCTACAGTTGACAATTCAATGTGCGCGTCTTTTATTTCAATCGATTTGTTGACTCTGTCAAGAACCTGAAAAGCAATGAATTTATTATAAGGTAATATTAGATGGCATTTAACATTAGTATCTGTCATTTGTTTTGAAATTAAATACGTGTGGCAATGCTTGTTATAACATACACAGCTACTTCTGCATACTAGTAGGTACTATTTCTGTACTTAAAATCTGTAGTATTGGAAATTTACTTTTAATATTTAGTACTATTTCTTTACTTTAGAATTATTGTAATATTTATGTACTTGATTTGTACTTAAAGTATTGGTACAAAATAATCCAACAATGATCACAGTATTCCATGTTGGAACATCATAATTATATCACATTATAAAATAGTACTGAATATGTAAAGTAGATTTCCAGTACTTCACATTTTCGTTACAGAAATAGTACCTATGCAAAAGTAGCTGTGTAAGCGTCTCCAATTTACCGCATACATTTCTAAACAATATGTACAAGGCATGTGCTCGATACTATGTATTATCGTTTCCTGTGTATTTTGGTTTAGACACAATCTAATTAACTATCGAGTTAATCTCAAAAGACTGCCGACGGTCATTAAGCCAATATAAACATTTAATAAAAAAAAAGATAGCGAACTCAAGCATTTGAATTTTTCTTGGTCATTTTAATTTCATATTATAGGTTAAAATGAATGGTAATCATCGTGTATACCTATCTCGTAGCTAGAGCATTTTTAATTCATAATATTTCAGTGACCTCTTTGGTTGGGAAGCTTTATGTAAAACGTGGAATTGTTAGAAAATAGCAAAAACAAGATAATTCTAGTATATTTATGTTCATCTGTACAAAAAATGCAAAAACAATTGTGTGAGATTTTGAGAAAGAGTGGCAGGAATAAGAATTACATGTCCTGTCCCAAAGAAAATATGCCTGTGACACAGCAGTTTAATTTGACTCTATGATATTTCCGCAGGGAAAGTGTTGTGCAAACTGAGTTAATCAATTGTATCAAAACAAAAACAAAATATCTCTAAAATCTTGATGAATTTAGATACTCTCTCCAATGCACCAACTTTCTTTTTTGATTTCAATATTGTTATAAACAAAATTTAGGTAAATCTACGCAACACTTCATAGTCCTTAACATATATAGTCATTTTAAATTTCATGTGACCCTTAAATCTCTTGACACAAGTTACAAAGATATATTGTGTCAATAGCTGCATTTTCTGCAGTACTCTGAAACAGTGCATTTTCTGAAGGAATCTACATGAAATTTTGCTATTTTTAAAACATTTTACCAGAAAAAAGGCATGGTGACCTCATCTTTTCTTAAAGCATTTTCTAAAAGCCATCTTCGCGTATTTTATTTTACAATTCTATCATTTAGTTTAACTTCTAATCGTATAATGATGTTTTTCCCTGTAAAATCCATTTTTTGCTATTTTTAAAAAAATTATCAGAAAAAAGGCATGGTGACCCTATCTTTTCTTATAGCATTTTCTAAAAGCTATCTTCGCGTATTTTATTTTACAATTCTATCATTTAGTTTAACTTCTAATCGCATAATGATGTTTTTCCCTGTAAAATCCATTTTTTGCTATTTTTTTTAAAAATTTACCAGAAAAAAAGGTATGATGAACCTATCTTTTCTTATAGCATTTTCTAAAAGCTATCTTCGCGTATTTTATTTTATCATTTAGTTTAGCTTCTAATCACATAATGATGTTTTCCCCTGTAAAATCAATACAAAATGTGTCATTTTGTCACAAACTATAGCTTGAGAAAATGCACAGTGACCTATCATTTTCATTATATTTTTGAACAAAGTTTGAATAAAACTATCATTACAAACCTCTTCCAACTCCTTTCTTGGTTTTAAACAGGTTTTCCATGCATCACTGTGTGCCATTTTGGAAAGGAATGGCCGACACTTACCTATTTGTACTATAAGATGCAAATCAAATCAAATGTGAAAAAATATTTTTGAGGGTCTGGACGGGCGGTGCATGATTTCTTTTTTCACTAGAGGATATGTTTGTTTTCATGACTCTGGTGTAGATCAGATCACTTTTTTTTTTTTAACTTTGTGTCAAGTTCCTTATTTACTAAAGAACTCGCTTCACAAATGTTTGGGTATTACGGAAGTCCGGAGTTCCTTGCAAAATAAAAAGTTACATTATTTGTGCACACAAGTGAATTTTTTTTGAATGTTGGAGAACCAAAAAATAAATTCTGCTTATCATGTATAACGTATTTTGGTATGATCAAAATAGTATTTAAATAGTAAAGCTAATTGTGAATGTTCATGTTCTTACGGGGTTAATTTTAAGATGCATGTAAATTTAATTCTATTTGGTTGTAAAAGCAATGAAACTGATTATCGTTATATTTAAATGTCGGTGACAGTATACAAATATAAAAATACTAATAAAACGCTTCACTGGTCACAGAAACCGGTTAATTAAAGTGTATGTGACGTGTGATGTACTTTTCACTGCACATGTGGATAAATGAACAATCCGTAGTAGTTTTGTATCTAATGTTTATATGCCAGCGAATTGAAATAAAGTATCGGCATAGACAATAGAGCACATAGAGCACACATGACAAGAGAGATACCAGAAACCAATACTTGGTGAACTATGTGTACGGACACCACCCCCACAACCAGCTCAGCCAACATTTGAAGACAGTACCATGGGAGAAGCTGCTGCTATACCTAGTCAAGCTAATCCTGAAGGTAAAGTTGTGTTGTGTTGTACAATCTTTTGTTTCTGGAAAAGAGATGGTAGGAGAGGTGGCATGAATTCCTGGAAAGAAATATAAGCTGAATAGCAAATTTCTGGAAAAAAGCATTCCTTCCTTGATCCAGAATAATAAATCATTATTTCGTGACATTCTTATAAATGATTATCTTGACGTCATGCAAAAACATAAAGGCCCATCCCAATATCTAGAGAAAAAAGGTCCATCCATCTCTTTAATTAGTTAGTAACACTAAGAAGCCCACAACATAACAAAAAGGAAGTCTTATGAATTTTATAAGTTGTCTCATCTTTTATTTGTTTTATTCTTAGTTTATTATTTATTCATCCATCAGATTAAAAACATTTGTTATAAAATGATGATATACAAATGTATGTGCTCAGTTGAATAAACATATTACAATTATTATGCATTTTTGTGACTCATCAGTTTTCAAAATGATAGTCCAGACAGATTTTCATGAGTCCAGGACTAATTGACTGACCTAAGTGAGAACCCAGACAGATTTTTAGGAAGAGAACATTTCCAAACTTTCAGTGGTTTATTTTTCTTTTTTTGTCTGCCAGATTCTTGAATTGATTTTTATCAAAACTGTATACATAAAATTGAGAATGGAAATCGGAAATGTGTCAACAACCCGACCAAAGAGTATAAAACAGCCAAAGGCCACCAATGGAGATATTTGTATTCAAATTCACCGTGTAGAACGCCACATGCGGGGTGTCGGCTATGTTTGACATGGGGTGGCAATTTTGAAGCGACGAAAAAGTAACAAGGTAAGTTCAAGCATCAAAATTTCTTATTTTTAGAACTCTCAGTACCATATAATGTATTGCACGGAAGGAACCGCAACATAATCTATTTCCTAAAAGCAGAAGCAGTCGTTTTCAGTGCTCAGTTTTCTCAAACACCTCGCCCTAGTTTTCCGTGTTGCAGATTTTGAGGCTTTATATGCCAATTTCGGTATAAAAAAACTACTTTACACAGCTAACCTCCGTATCATTTATATAGAATTGTATTCCTCTCATTGACTTATATCAAATACCAGTTTCTTAGTTAAAATTAATTGGTTTTAAAACTGTTATTCATCAAAATATAAAGTGTCGCTCGGGATGTCAGATTTTGCGTCGCAAGGGGTAGAGGCTTGTCATAAAAAAGAATACATTTTCTTATAAATCGATCTCTATCTGATACTTTTTAATTCAAACATACCTACACTGTTATGATGACAAATTACAAACTTAAGGTATGTAGTTCTAGCTGGGCGATTACGAACGAAATAACTGTCTTGAATCATATTTTCTTGTAAACCTGTTCCGTTGTATATTTGTGTACAAGTCGTTGTTTTCTCATTGACAATTGTAGTATCATCGTCTTCAGGATTACTTGAAGTTGTTTTGTCATTCGCTGAAAAAGATGCCGGTGAGTGTTTTATTGGAGAGAGTGTTCTAATTCTTTTAGGAGTGATGGTTTTTGGCGGCGTGCACGAGTGCTTTTTAGATAAACCTGGTGATGAACTATGATGCATTTTGGCTGGTGGAGGCTTCGGGCATATCACTATTTTGTGATTTTCCACCATGTTTTGGTTTATTGAGCCATAGCCTTGCCTTTTTTTTTTTACCATGATAGTGACTGAAAAGGAAAACATCGTTTACCAGCTTGGAAACTAAATATTTTGAGCCATTTTTTACTATGAATGAGATCAAAAGCACATGTTTTATAAGACCAAAAACAGGCAAAATGAAAAACCCTTATTTTGTCATGGTAAAGTAGATGTGAATGAAATCAAAAGCATATCTTTTATAAGACCAAAAACAGGCAAAATGAAAAATCCTTGTTTTGTCATGGTAAAGAAGATGTGTTTGAAATAAAATGTATCATATGAAGGCTAATTTACATGCAAATATGTATTTTTTTATGACAAGCCTCTACCCCTTGCGACGCAAAATCTGACACCCCGAGCGACACTTTATATTTTGATGAATAACAGTTTTAAAACCAATTGATTTTAACTAAGAAACTGGTATTTGGTATAAGTCAATGAGAGGAATACAATTCTATATAAATGATACGGAGGGTAGCTGTGAAAAGTAGTTTTTTATACCGAAATTGGCATATAAAGCCTCAAAATCTGCAACACGGAAAACTAGGGCGAGGTGTTTGAGAAAACTGAGCCCTGCAAACGACTGCTTTTGCTTTCAGGAAATAGATTATGTTGCAGTTCCTTCCGTACAATACATTATATGGTACTGAGAGTTCTAAAAATAAGAAATGTTGATGCTTGAACTTACCTTGTTACTTTTTCGTCGCTTCAAAATTGCCACCCCATGTCAAACATAGCCGACACCCCGCATGTGGCGTTCTACACGGTGAAATTTAACATTTCAATCAAGATTGATTATAAGTAGTTAAAAATGTTTATTTAGAATTGAAACTTAGTATCCTTTCAGCTACTGTTTTTAAATGAATCTTTGCTAAGTAAGATTTGATTACCAACATTTTATTTATATATTTTTCAGATTTACAAAGCATGTCAAGAGAACCAAGTGTACACTTTAAAGAAATAGAAGTCAATCAGATGGACAAATCAGCTCTTTAAAACATGTCTATTCAGGGATACTAAACCTATAAAACTGATCAACATACCAAAAATATATAATCAGGACCACTTTTGTCCTCCTAAACTGACAATGATCATTATGATGTGTGCACAAAGATAATAGTTTTATTCAAAATTACTATTTGCTGTGTTCTAAAAAATATTGTTGGCGTCAGCATTGCTTACATTTTGCATATAATAATGAGATACAATTTACATGCATAAAAAATTAATACTAGAAATAGTTTCTTCTATTTTGAAAATTTAAAGCATGTAAAAGTTGATCAAGCATGGAGTTGTCCTTTGTCAAAGTCAACATTTTGTTTAGGAATAGGATGTGAGCAGCTCCAGATATTTCCTTTTAAAGTTTTGTGGTATGATGAATTGAAAACTACTCTAGATATTTGAAAAACAGTAAAATTATTGTTATTCCCATAATGCAGGTTTTAATTTGAAACCACTTATTTACTTAACCATGCACTGTATTGCAGGGAATTACTTCTAATGAAGATTGATACCTTATATTAAATTTTGGATTTCAATTCTGTTTTTTTACAAGGTTGTAATTTTATAAATAAAGGTGTTGGAAAAAAATATTTATTTACTTTTATATCTTGGTTTGAAGCCAAAAACATTCTAAGTATTGACAAGGTTTTTGTTATTTTACTTTTAATATGTTTCATAGTCTAATATATTTGTCATTTTATGTACATATTTATACATTTTTATCATCATTACATGAAAAATAAAAAGTAAAATTGTGTATGTTGTTTTATCTCCCTTTATTGTTACATTTGAACTTCTCTTTACATAAACATACATTTGTAAAATTTTCAATTGCCTAGCAGATAAAGATGTGAATCCTATTTATCTAGTCCTAAATGTATCAGTCCAATCTGACTGGTCCTAAATGTGTCAGAAACTATAGTAATTAAAAGTTAAATTAAAAATAAACAATAACAAGACGGACCACTCCATGATGACCAAAAGATAAAATGTGAATAAAAGAACAGAAATGACAAAGGTCCACAACAAAAACATTAAACATGAACAGTCAATCTAAGGCAATATTAAACTTCACCAAAAAATCTAGTGAACTCATATCCTAAAAAGGTAAGGTAAACTTGTTCAACTGTTGGAACATTCCCCCTTTTTTTTAAAGACACTTAAAACAATGGTTGGACCGAGATGCTACTTGAATATTTGGGATAAGAAACAGAACTAGAAATGACAGTCACTGCATAATATATATCAGAAAACTAGATTAACATTGGAATTATATAAAAGTTGGTCAACAAATAACTTGCCAATCACAATTTTACACATTTCAGCTCATTCAAATCATTATTGACTGGAGAAAATAGCACTCATTTATCCATTTGTATTAACATATTTCTGAAACATTTAGAAATGTACATTTTACATGTACGAATTGAGCTAGATCTGGAGTAAATATATGTAACAGGCAGTTTATAAATTTGGGCATATTTTTTTGTGAAAGTGCAATTATACATTATATAGAATTACTAAAACAATTTGTAGAAAAAGGATATCATTGGGATGCATATGCCAAAAGGTGGACAAAAATACAACATCTTGTAGAGTAAAATAACTAGTTCGGTAGAATTAATCTTCTTCAAAACAAGTTTGAAAAGTTTTAATTTTACCGGATATGTTCTTTATGGCGAAACTACGTTATGTACATTTATGTACTCACTCTGTATTTCAGATAGTAAATATATGATAATGTTATAAAATGACAGGACAAGCTGTTCTTTCAAAAGAAAAAACTTACAAACGATGTTGTAGAAAATTCAGATTCAAAACAGTAAAGTGAAACATATGAAGCAGAGAAATAGAAGTTAATTGTTCATTAACTGATTGCTGCTTGTTTGCTTTCGGTATCAAATTGTTTTAAGACGAGAACCATTTGGTTATAATTTTATGCATATGAGTAATTTCTGCAGTGAATTAACCTGGATAAAGGACAGGAACTGCAAATGGAAATGAAGGTATTTTGGATAGGTACAGAAAATTCAACCTGCAGAACGGTCAAAGATCGAGTTTTTCATGTGCAGAGAGTGTTGCACTTTACTAACATGTGGCAATATATTTAATGTGTATACCTATCTAAAATAATGAGAATTTATAACTCCATGCAAAAAACAAAAAAAAATCCCTATTAAATGGGTGTCGTCATACAACGCCTTGATCGGTTGTGATGTAAAGATATGAGTATCTTCATCTTTTGTGATTTGTATTCTGATGAATTAATAAGACAGTAGTTAACTGTGATCAAAATCTCGAGGAAAAAAAACACTAACAAGAGACAAGTTACAGTGCTGATTGACAAAATAAGCCATTATAAGCGTCTCCTGCTATAAAGGCATCACCCATCATGAACAGATCTCCTTCGGTCCTTTAAAAGCTATCAGGCAAACGATACACATCAAACTAATCATGATTATGTACTTGACTCTTTTTGGAACAAATGAAAAAGATGATACATATGTGTGACGTATGTGCTTATTGCAAAAGTGAAAACCCAACCGGGTGCATGTCAAACATTAAGTGTTTTAATTGAAAAGAATCTTAATAATAATCGGTATTTATACATGCATATACTAGTATATGATTAAATATATTTCTGTTAATTAATCAATTTTGACATTAAAAATGAGAATATCTATATATTTTTCTAAAGAAAACATTGTTTAATCTAAAACAGCTACTTGTAGTTCATTTCTATTAGGTTAATACAAATATTAAGCTAATGCATTTCTTTAACACTAGAACACACCCGTGATATCGCGGGTCCATGACTGAATTAAAGTATATAACTATGCGCAAGCCTTATCTTAGTATTAGTACTGTCATCTGATAAAGTCATGCCGATTATAAGATACACAATTGTATCTGCTTTCAAATCTTTCTGTTTGAACCCGTCGAACTGGAACTTATCAATTATTGGTAATATTAATTATTTGGAAAACAAAAGGTCCTGGAATGGAGTATTTTTTTAATCAACAGCATTGTCCTATATTAGTTATAAATAAAGTTGAATTCTTTGATTCGCTGATTTACGTCATGCCCGCTAACAAATTGAAACTTATTTTTAGTCCAGATTTTTACTATTCGTATTGTTATCTTAGAAAGTCTTACGGATTAAAATACTACAATAGGTAACAATTTGACAATTTAGTAGTGTCAACCCTGTGATTATGACCCGTGTATATAGCATATTAATCCTGAATACACCGTTTGGTGGTGCGCCTGTCAGATGCGGAACGTACAGATAAGGTAATAGGTAACAGGTGATTATACTATTGGTATCGGTATCGGACTCGACCCGGAACTTCCCAATTATTGGCAATATTAATTACGTGGAACACAAAAGGGCCTGGAGTGGTGTAATTTTAAATCTACACCTTTGTACTATATTAGTTGTATATAAAGTTGAATTCTTTGATTCGTCGTTTTTACGTGATGACGGCTGACAAATTGGACCTCGTAATTTTAGTATTATAGATAGCATATGAGATCCTTAACGTCTCCGGTATTCTTGAAAAGAACTTCTCCGTTAACTTCATACTCTTCGTTTTTAAACCTGTGAATTATTTCAAACTCTAAATTCTCAAATATTTTTTGAGATGCAAGTGCGGACCCCTCTCCGTGAAAATAAAGAGGAGTTCGTCCCAATTCTTTAGCGAAAGCTAAAGCCGCCTTTAATACAGTAGTCGCTAATCCTTTTCCTCTATGATCTCTATTGGTACCGAGGAAAGCAATGTTTACACATTTGTTACATTTAAAGCGTTTATATACGTCCATGTCATCCTGTCTATGCCTGATATATTCCATTGTCAGAGCAAATTTCTTATGTGCTAGTTTTACCTCTGGCATTCCATCATATTCTAAGACAAGGCTCGCCAACGCTAGGATTTCATTTGTTCGGTTATGAACCACGATAACTGAGAGATTATCATTCAGAATTTCTAAAAGATCTTTCCTCAAATCCTCATCAAATTCTAGACCAATAGATTTAGATAATGTTTCATTAGGAAAAAAAGGGTTCTCCAAGAAATCCGACTAACTCGTGTGCACGTGCTACAGTTGACAATTCAATGTGCACGTCCTTTATTTCAATCGATATGTTGACTCTGTCAAGAACCTGAAAGCAATGAGTTTATGTTTAAATATTAAATGACATTTAACATTAATATCACTGTCATTTATTACACGTTGCAATGCTTGTAAACACATAATCGGTATGAGGGGAAGTTAACGCATACAGTTCTAGAACATTCTGTGTTTAAACGGGACATAAGCTGTCAAATTTTTGTTCACTGGTCAAGTTCTCATATTCTTTTTATAACATGCTGAAATGTTATTATCCAAATTATATTATCGAAAATAAACAATTTATAATGCATGGGATCAATAATCATATGATCCAGCATTTGTTTGTGTTTTAGTCTAGACGCCTTCTAAATAACAATCGATGTGACCTCCGAAAACTTCTGACGGTCATATAACCCGATATAAACATGAATATAGATATAGATAGATACCGAACTCAGTCACGGCCGACACTCGGCTAACCGAGAGATTGGTCGGTTAATCTATATTGAGTATGCGGCTATATCGGCGGTTGGTCTGTTAATCGGGTTGGCTAAAGTCTGTTAATCAGGTGTTATCGAGAAAATCATTGAAAGTTCAGCATGTTTCATTGTATAACTTTCTAAATATATTTTCATCATAAAAAGTATTCATGTCTAACAAAACAATTCAATGTACTGAATTCAGTGGTGTAATTATTATTTTTCTAGCTTCGATGTACGATCTATAAAATGAAAAGGCGGGTTACTCATCAATAAATTTATACACATTTTACACACATACAATGTACACAAAATGACACATTGGTTAAATTTACTTGCATTCAATATTTTGAACATCGGAAAAAGAAAGGCATTATGTTTGTTAACCATATTGATATCATCGTGTGAAAAATCTACACGAAAATCTGTATTTTTGGTGACATAAATCAATCTTTATTTAAAACCTGGTCTGTTAATGGGTCGGATGTATAAAACCCGGTCTGTTAATTGGTCTGTTAAGAGTTATGAATGGCAATAAAAGTATAATTTTATTGCTATATGGGGTGTTATCGGATCAAATGAGTAGGCTCAAGACGAGCGGCTAAAATAAACGAAAACAACACATGAGCAATGAAACATAACATAAATTATACGGAAACAACACATGAAATTGAAAATTGATAAAATTGTTTCAAAAAGTGTAATATTAAAGTAATATTAATGTCATCCAAAAATGATCGCATATATCATGTTGATTCTGTTTAATTGTCATGAATGACACAAATTTGTCATCTATATTGGTAACCAGTATATAAATCAGAGATAAACGTCGTAATGTAACTAAACATCAGTAAGTAAAATATATTGGGATGACAAAATATGAAAAATAAAGAAAGAATAATGAGTAAGATAAATAAAATGTAGAAAAAATGACATAACAATTTAAAGAATACAGAAATAAACAATACCCGCAATCCGGACCCTCATGGTGTACACGAGAATCTGGATGGAAAGAATATAGAATAATATATAAGGACAGTAGAGAGTGATGCATTGCTAAAAACGAGAGAAAAATAATACTTGTTTAAGAATACACACATGAAACACCGATGGCTCTTGAAACAGTAACGGATTGCGATGTACTTATATTGGTGACAAATTCTAGAAGTTTACATGCGGATAACTATGGGGGCAAGTTAATGCCATTTTGCGTTTTAGCGCTTTACCGTTTTCGCCTTACATATTATATAAGGCGAAAACGCGAAATTTCGAAGTCGAAAACGCGAAACCGATTTCTCGTTTTCGACTTCGCGTTTTCGCGTTTTCTACTTCTCGATTTCTCGTTTTCGACTTCGCGATTTCGCCTTTTCGCGATTTCGCGTTTTCGCCCTATAGAATACGAAAGGCGAAATCGCGAAAACGCAAACTGGACTTCACCGGCCACCATAGACCACTGTAGTTCTCCTCTGCAACTGTGGTTCTCCTCTTCACTTATGTAGAAAGGAACTAAACGGCATAAAATGAATTGAAACTTAAAATAACCAAATGTAGCTGCATTCGCTCCTTTCCGTTTACTTCTTTAGAGTGATTTGTAAACAACATATGATTAAGTAATAGAAGAAAAGAACCAATTGGATGATGCTGACGAATTAGGGTTTAACGTCCAGTGACAAATATCATGTTCATATGTGAACGAGAACACGTTATGTGTACCCTGTATTGTATTAGAAAGACACTTTCAGTCGGAATTGAGAAAGTGCTACTTCGAACAGACACAAAAATTAAGGCTGATTGAAAACGTCAATAAAATTCATGCATATTCCAGAGGTCAATCCATATCACGCTATATTGAAGTGACACGCCCTTCAATAAAATGCAAAGAAAGTCAAAATAAAAATGCTCTTTCTAGGATACTGTGGAACCGTATTGTCATTTTTGTTTACTCTGGAACATCTCATTCTTAAATTTTTCAAGGGAAAAATATAAAGGTAGCAAAATTATTGTCGTGGCTAAATAACTCTTAATTTGTTAAACTGACACAATTTCAATTGTCCAACACATTAACAGACTTTATTCCCATAATTTTCACTAAAACGTGGTATTATTCACGTTATTTTACAATTATGAAATATTTACTAATGTCAATTTATTTTTTAGAACCATAGTACTATGTTTTGTCCTTTAAATGATATCTAAATTTGTTTGTTTCGCCTTTTATTTAAAAAATTGCTATGCGTATAAGCATAAATACTACATACTTGCGCGACGCCTTTTAGTTTTACTGAAAACTGCGCAGACTAAGAAATGTTTTTACAAGTGCTAAATGTTCTATGATAGATATCGTTTTGTCAGACACTTTTCTTTTTTTTATTTGGTTCTTATAACATGCCAAAAATCTGTATATTTAATAGAGTTTAACATTAAATTAAGCGTTTTACTCTTAACAGACGTATAACCAACCCGATTAACAGACCAATCGCCCATATAGCCGCATACTCAATATAGATTAACCGACCAATCTCTCGGTTATATCCGAGTGTCGGCCGTGTCAGTGTGCAATTGGATTTTTCTAGGTCTAGTTTTTGTGGATCTAATCGGTCAATTAAATTGGTTAGGAAAAAAAAGATGTTTCACTAATTTCACTTTCAATTTTTTCTTATAGATCGTAGCTAATGCCCCCTTAGCGTTTCAAAGTTTCTATGTTTTTGTTCAAAAGCATACAGGCATGTTGATAGTGGCATTGCCTGTCGATTAGGCTCAAATACTTATATTTCATTTATTACATATTAAACCTATATCCAAATTATAAAAGTATAAAAAAAAACAATATACAAGGCATGGGTTCTAGACGCCATCTAATTTAATTTACCTTTGAGTTAACTTAAGAAGAATGTCGACGGTCATTTAAGCGATATAAACATAAATGTAGATATAAAAAGATAGCGAACTCGCGGTAATCATTGTTTTTACCTAACTCGTAGCTAGTGCCTCTTTAATTCATAATAGTTCACTTGTAAGTGATAAATTTGTCCTGGTAAAATATGTCTGGGCGGACAAACATTACTAGTATAAAAAGTCCATGGTTACAGAATTTACTAGTATATTTAGTCCGATGTTAGTAATATATGTACCTAGACTAATTTTCCTAGGTAATCATGTCCTTTAAAATCATATAATAAATTCAATTACATTTAAACCATGGAAATTCAAATGTTATGTTTTAGTAATGTATAAGAGTTGCATAGTTATATTTTTGATAATCCATGTCCCCAGACTAATTTCCCTAGGAAATCATGTCCATGTCAGTAATAGTCCTAAGTTAAAATGTCCATGCCCTTAATTTTAAAAGGTGAATATGAATGTAATATGTTTTAATATTGCTAAAGACAAAACGAAAAAGTTGTGTATCAACCTATTTTATTGTGTAGCAGAAAAACAAGTCGGGTGGCCCATTTTTTTCTTTTTCTTATTTGAAAGCAAATTATTAAGCTATATTTTCATATTTCATCTTTAAATTCAATGGTGAAGTTGACTTTTTGTCAAACAAATTATGTTTTCCATGCATATTTATACAAAATCTGACCATTTTGCACAACCTGTTGCATGAAACAAAGCCCGGCGACCCATACTTTTTATTATTCTTTTGAAAAAAAGCATGCCTGATATAGACTACATTTTCACAATGTTTAAAAAAAAAACATCGAATTTTAATGGAGTAATTTAGAAATACATGTACATTTAATTTTATTTGGTTGTGAACACAATGAAACTGATACACGTTATACGTAAACATATTGTAGTTGCTTAAATATGCAAAAGGGATGGGACACACGTTAATTAAACTTATATAGTCTTCTCCAATGAACAATTTATAACAATAGAATATTTACAAAGCATGCATGCAAACAACTCATAATATCTATATATATCTGTGACAGCATGGCAATATAAGAATATACTAATATAATGGTTCCATGGTCACAGACACCGTTTTATTAATATAGCATTGGTGTCTTCCTCCAACTTGGATTTTGAAATAGCAGATAGCAATCGGTCTAGATCTTTAATAAATTTGCAAATTTTTTAGAGTAGTATGTTATTCATATGCAAGACTTTTTATGTTAATATAGAAAACTATTTTTTTATCATATTTACGGGTATATTTAAAAAAAACAAAAAGTACATTTTTGTTAAATTCACATTTTTCAACTTTGCCAAATGAAGGGGAAATAACTCAGATATAAATGAAGATAACTCCAATCAAGTGATTTTTTATAATAGAATGTGTTGTGAATTTACCTTTTTTATTACGTAGGAAGAAAACGAGTTCATTTTTTCTATTTCTTATCTGAAAGCATATTATAAGAGCTATCTTGTTATATTTTATCTTAAAATTCTATGGTGTAATTTTCTTTTTATCACACAAAATTGAGTTTTCCATGCATATGAACATATTAATGAACATCATTCCCTAGTAAATCTGTATATAATGTATATAGAGCACTATGTTACTTGAAATGGTTTAATTCGAATTATAATGGTCTGTGATGATTTATGCATAAGATATTCGGCGTTTAAATTGAACTATTATTGGGTATGGGGAGGGGGTTGTGTTTTGTTTTTTTGCGTGAACCCCCTGAAACCTCTGAGAAGATCCCGTACGCCTGTATATTATTCAAATGGGAATGTGTCAAAGAGAACTAAACAACCCGCAATGAAACAAAAAAAAAATTCCAACGGCCATCAATAGGTTTTCAACAAAGCTATAAAATCCTGCAACCGGAGTCGAAAGCTTCAGCTGCCCCCTAAACAAATATGTCACTACTTCAGTAAAAATGGAAGTCACAATAAAATTCATTAAATGCTCTGTAAGAAAAGAAATTGATCCGTTAGAAACGTGCATAGTGCAGGGGCGGATCCAACCATTTTGAAAAGGGTGTTCCCAACCCAGGACAAAGGGGAGGGGGGGTTCCAACTATATGTCCCATTTCAAATGCATTGATCGTCCCAAAAAAGGGGTTTCCAACCACCAGAACCCTCCCACCCTCACCCCTTGATCCGCCACTGCAGTGACTGTTAAATCGATTCCCTTATCCAGTAGTAACATTAAGGTTTTTTGCATTGATCGTTGTCAGTTTTTTCAGGGGGAGATTGAAATGACCGTAAATTATAATATTAGTTGAAATGACAATTATAATATTAGTGTCGCTCCTATTGTTGTTTTACTTTTGGAAATTAGTAAATTTGAAAATGCTGGGAATTTAAAGCACAAAACAAAAAAATTGGAAAATAATCGTTTATTTATTTTTTTCTGCTATAAATTTTATTTTCCATGTAACGAATTTGTCCAACGATTTCAGTTTTCGTCTATAAACCCCGCTTAAATCTATTGGTCCACAAAAGGAACCATCGTTAATAATGATAAGAATGAAATTTCTGTTAGTTATTCCATCGTTTTCTTTATGCATACCATGAATTTCTACTTTTCTTGTAGTGGCATTGGAAAGAACTGCATTGCAACACTTGTAAACCTCGCTTTGAACTGAATTTTCCGACTCCATCTTCTCTGTAACTTTAACAAATTGCCCATTCCGTTTTTTTGCAAACTCTACAAGAATGTACCTTTTTGAATCAACAAGACGTTCCACCTCGAAACAGTTGTATTTCTTTTCACAGTCAAATGTTGGTTCCAATTTGAAAGTTCCACGAGAAAGTCCCACCAAGAAGTCTGGAATTCCTGAAACGGGTTCTTGATATATCTCCTGCAGTCTAATTCTGTTTTGAACTCGCTGTGGTGTTTTGAAGTCTTTAATGATTTTCCTCGATCGTTTAACTATACTGCGAACGGCTGTAATAGTTTTCTGTCTTTCATCAAAACGCCTATCTTCGTCTTCTCGGATAATGGTGGTACTAACTGTTGAAATGGCAGCATTAGGAAGGGATGGATGACGATGACATTGCTCGAGATATTTTAACTTAAAATCTATATAACCAGCACTTATCGTATTATTTGCAATTTCTTCGGTCATCAAAGTTTCTGCTTTCTCGTCTGGAAGGCATCGATGGCGGAAACTCCAACGCCGGACACCATCAAGTATGTACATGTCTTTACTTTCCTTGGATTTGTCACTTGCAACACTATGACTCGACCATGTGCTATGCTCACTTGACCGTTTGGTCCTATCTGTCAGTCTAGTAATGAAAGATTTCATCATCATGATCGAACTTTGTTCAGGACTACAAATTCTAAAACTTACTTGAATATATTCCCGAAATGCTATTGCGTAGCTTGGGTCGGCTTTGTGACGTTGTTTAATCGTTATCTCGTTTGTGCTTGTGCTGTCCTGATAAATATAGTTGTTACGTTACGTTATGCGTGTAATTGCAACTTAAAGATGACTAGTAGATACCGTTCATTTTTATTTTTTTTATTATATTAACTTTTCATTGGTAGTAGCTCAGAGATGCTATTTAATTTAACTGTAAATGCCAAAATGCAAAATATAATATTTTAAGATGCTAATATCACTTCTCTTTCAGTGTTCAACTCAAATGCATTTTTACTATTCTAGAGAGTAGAAAACTGTTTATAATTTCTTGATTTTTCCCGAATTTTATTCCATTTTGTAGAAACTGTCAATATTCAAGACGTCACTGTACAATATAATCATAGGTTCGTTATATCGGCCCAATATAAGTGCCGGCAGATGTTTAATTATAAAAATAAGATCACTACAAGTCCTTATCCAAATTGTGAAAAGAAAGCCCCAAATAAAATAAGCTGGCATCGATGCCTTAAAGGAGCACTAGAGGACACTAGAGCTACGAAATATATAAAAAATCTAAAATATGATTTTTTTCGATCATTAATGAAAGCGAAATGATTAATCGCTTTTAGCAGCCAGTATGGTTCAATGTTGTCAAAATAAGCTAATAAACATTGATGATGAATTATTTACTTGCAAGTGAATAATTGGACCTCATTGAATCCGTATTGATGTGAACTTCAATTAAACCCCTTAGCTAGAGATGGATAACACATGAATTGTTCATGTTAAATTATTTTAAGGAAAAGAATGACAACATTGAAAGTGAAACAAAGGTAAATAATTTGATTGAATGATTGGATCCACAAAAAATCATTCTTATACAGGTAGAAACGACGATAAACGTATATTTCAAATTTACAATATGAAATTAAACATACCTAGAAAAATCCTTTCAATCAGTGAACGAGTTTGCTTAATCTATTTATATCTATATTTATGTTTACATCGATGATATGATCATCGGAGGTCAACTCGATAGTTAATTAGATGGCGTATAGACTAAATTACACACGAAACAAAGCTACATATTATCGTGTCCATGCTCTGTTTATTTTAGACATTTAATAGTTTGGATAATTTTTTACATTGTTATAAATGGAATATGGGAATTTGAATCAAATAGGTGAACATGTATTTGACAGCAGATCTAGAACTGACAGTTAATCCTTGGTGAATATCGGCATTAGGGGCGGATCTAGCCATTTTAAAAAGGGGGTTCCAACTACATGTCCCCATTCAAATGCATTGATCGTCCAAAAAAAGGGGGGTTCCAACCCTCGGGACCCCACCCCCCCAAACCACATCGCAGTCGGAACCAGAGACATTAATTATATCTCCCACGGAACTAATTCAAAACTATATGGAATACGGTTCTTTTTTTCTTATGACCTTGACTTTGTAAAAAATCAACCAATAAAAGTTTGTAGTAGTGGAGGTGTGTACAGTTTCGTCAACAAAACACCACATCGTGTCAGATCAATGTATTTATTGAATGAATTGACTATAAATTGAAATTGTCATAAAAGGAAAAGTATGTACAACAAAGAACACGGGATTTTATATGTACTTTTTTGCCATTTATAGGGTATAAGCTATAGCTTTCCTCGTCGAATCATTTCCAAAAAAAAGTTGACCCTGATTATCTCAAAGGTTATAAACTCCAGATCCGTTTCATATGTTTGTATGTATCTGTATTTAACAAAACATCAGCATTAAGACATTCTTTCAGAGTCTCTTTATGCTGTCTGAATATTGAGTTTAAAAAAGCACATTACACCTTGTTTTGTGTATGGTTTGACTTCGTTATGTCTAGATTTTTCCGATGTCCTAATGATAGTAATAAAAATACTAGGATAAATGATAAAAATCATAATTTAAAAACAATATTGGAAGCCTTTAAAAAATGTAAATACATGGATGAACATTTAAAATTACAATAGCTAATTAAGTTTAGTTTAGTAAGATCTAATAAGAACAAATTTGAACTACATATTTATACAACTAAATTTGACCAGTTTGAACTGGAATTGTCAAGCATCAAATTAAACCCTACAAAAGCTACTAAAGCCCATTTCCAGTGCTGAGAAGCACTTTTGCTTTACATACAACTTTATTGACATTGGATAACCATTATTTTGGCTTTTTGTGACTTTCATTGCAAGTAGGTAAAAATATTAACAGCATCTCTGTCATTCTCCATCATGTTGTCTGTATAGTAATTCATGGGTTTATTTTAATTTATAATTTGTAACTTTATGGTTCGATCAAGGGGCATAATTCATTGTATGATATGTCTCTAGTTTACATGTTAATATGATTCTGGTACAACACACGAAGGGAGTGAAAATCATTTGGAGTAGTTCAAACTTGTAAAATACATGTGTTTAAACAAATTCACTAAATAATTTGGTTACTAAATAAAGTAAAGATATATATAGATACATGTTACTTTTTTTTTGTATATACATATACTTTGTTTTAAAAACATTATTAGAATACAAAATTTTCTAATGTACAGTATTTCAAAACATTTTTAAAGTGATGTGCAATTTATTTTCAATAAATTAAAAAATCTCATTTAAATTGCATCTCAAAATCTTAAGAATTTTATAATCAAAAAGGTGAATGAAAGGGAAAAACCCACACTAAAATAAAATGCACCAATTTTTAAGGTGGTTCTTTCTGGTTACACTCCAGTTTTATCCACCAACTGTATCTAGCAGCCTTTGGATAGTCAAGAGATGGGGAAGTAACCAGAAGTGGTGTTAAACAACAACCACCTATCAATTAAATTATCATAAATGCAATCACTTTCAGTAACAAAAAAAATGGAATTCAAATGGACATTAACTGTGCCCCTCTTACAAAATGTATTGTTGATTTATGAATCCCAATGTATGGCAAAGCTTCATAAAGACCCAAAAACAGTTCTTGGTAGATATTTTTTTAAAAGTAAAAGCATGTATTAAGTTGCTGATTTTTCTGTAAACAATCAGATATTTCTGAATATACAAATCACATTTATTTACATGATTAACCATGTTAACCTGATCTCATTTCTCTCACATTTTTCTGTAGTAAATTGAATTTCTTTGGGGTCTTCCATTTAATGGTATGTCATGTATGAATATTTCTCAGTTGGATCCATTAGTCAAATATCTGAAGCCTGGTTAATATTTGTAACATGTCATACACGTTTTTTTACTGTTTTTCATTACATGCATTATGAGAATTGAATGTTGTTTGCAGATCTTTGATTTTTTTCTGTTTGATTTATTCACAACTTTACCATGTTTACTATGCTTGGGAAGATTTAACATGATACATGTATCTAAATGTCTAGATTGTAACTCCAAATTGAACTTTCTGTTTTAAAATCAGACATATGGTGCCTTTATTATTGGTAATCTTTAATTACTGGCAAAAATATGGAAGTTTAATGAAAGCAACTATATACATTTTATTAGGGAAAATTATGAATTCAGTTGACGTGAGTCTAATACAGTTGCATATTTCAAATTAATATAAAAACATCCCAATTGTTTTTAATTTACTGTAACAATAAATAATCTATTTACTTTTAGAAGACATGGCTGACCAGCGTCCACATATAGCCATAGTTGATACAGTACCAATAGTAGATATACCTGACCATCATGATCATGATAAACCAAGGTTTAAGAGAAATCCAGCTGCTGATGCCATTATAGATTTTGTTGCTGGATGTAATGGTATGTGTAAAAAAAACACAAAATGTTACTAGTGAAGCTACAGTAAAAGTTTGCCACATAGCATTTAAATTTGGGTGGAGTTGGTAATGGAGGTCGGAATCCATTGTAATATTAGTCCAGTGACATAACAGTTTTTGTGTTCATCATTGAAGTCTTTCAAGAAATTGTCAAGATAAAGAACAGCAATAATAATCTGTTTTTCTGTTCTGCTTTAAAAAATAGAGAGACATTGTAAATGTTTACTGGTCCATGTGTCCATCAGTCAGCATGTCCCATATCAAGTTTAAGGTACAATATAAAAATAAGAAGATGTGGTATAGCTGACAATGAGACAACTCATCAGAGACCAACTAACATAAAAATTAAACAACAATAGGTCACTTTTCAGCCTTCAACAATAAGCAAAACACTCACTGCATGGTCAGCTAAAAAAGGACAATGTAGTTTTTGGTCACATTAACTTGAAACTTAAAATATGACTATGACTAGTAAACATTTCTGGAAATGATGTTTCCAGCTAGTAGCTATATTTGTTTTAATACAGTATTTTATGTTGGTTTGTTTTTTTAGGGGTAGGGAGATTAAGAATCATAACTATCTTTTATATAATCATCATAATATAGATTATAAAATTTATTGTACAATCATTATTTTTAATTTCAGGAGGGATTGCTAATGTCGTAGTGGGACAATCACTAGACACAGTCAAGGTAAAGATGCAGACATTTCCAACTCTATATAAAAATGCTTTTGATTGCTTCTTTCAAACATTTCGAAAAGATGGAATTAGAGGTTTATATGCTGGGACTATGCCAGCGCTCACAGCAAACATTGCAGAAAATTCAGTTTTATTTTGTTTCTATGGAGTTTGCCAAAAGCTTGTTATGTTAAGTGTTGGAAAACACGAAATCAAACATTTAAATCCGCTTGAAAATGCGCTGGCAGGAAGTGGAGCTGCATTTTTTTGCTCGTTTACATTGTGTCCTACAGAACTTATAAAGTGTCGTCTGCAGGCGATGAGGGAAATGGCCACGCAAGGAAAATTGGAAGGTGGATTAGAGAGACTAAAAATGTATGTACATTCTTTTGTAAATTAGATTTTAATTATTCTATTGAAAAAAATCATGGCTGTATTATATAATTATCATATTGATAAATTTCATCTCCATACAAAAAAATCAAAACTTCTGGGACCAATTTCTCACAACTATATCTTTATAAAGTTAACCAGTAGTAATGAATCCACAGTAATCAAAATAATTATTATTAATCAATAACATATAAAATTAGTTTTTAAGGGGGAGCGGGGGGTTTTACACAAAAGATGAGGGGTTAGTGTCTCACACTATATGCTTTCCATGATATTATATACCAGTATATACATTCTTATAAACTTTTATATTTTGTAAGTCAATTAAGAATATGTTCCTTAATTTGTTGTTCAATAGTTTGTCAAATTACCTCACCTATAATATTTTAAGTTTATGCAAGTTCTTTATCATTTACTATTAGCAAATTGGACATGATTGACATAGAAAAAATATGTTTTTTTTTTCATTTATGTAAGTGGCCCAGTTGGCTTGACAAGGGAGATTCTACATGCTGAGGGAATCAGAGGAATGTTTAAAGGCCTGACCAGTACCATGGCTAGAGAAATACCAGGCTACTTCTTCTTCTTTGGAGGATATGAGGCAAGCAGACGCTATCTTACACCAAAAGGAAAAACGAAGGATGATATCGGTAATTAGCTGTAGCTATATATATATACAGTGTATTTAAACATTTGAAATTGTTATAAAATTAATACAACCATGGAAACATTTGTTTTATCTATGCAAAAAATCGTTAAAATTTCATTGATTAGTTTTAGATATCTTATAAATGTTTGAACCAGAGTTCGCGAAATCTTTTTTTCCTTGGTGGTCATTGAAGAAAATCTGCTGGTCCTCACTATCAAGTTTATTGAAAAATACTAAAATTGTGTCAGTCCTATGCAATATTTTGGTGGTTAAATCCTAAGGACTGACACTTTTCGTGAACTCTGTTGAACTACCTACTGCTTTCTAAGTACTGTCATTTATGGTACAAATTCCTTCATTTGTTGCATTATTGTGTATCTTTTGTCTTTAAAAAAACAAGTTTGCCCTGATGAACATATTCCTATAGAAATTAAATTTATAAGTTTATGATGAATATACAGTAAATTGAGAAATTATTGCAATGTTTTAATTATTGCAAAAAATGCAACAGGGTAATTTAAAAATTAAACTCACATTTTGAATTTTTATTATATAATAAAACACGAGTTTTCTCAATATGGCAATAATTAAAATGGCATTTTAGACTTAAATGACAAATTTGCAATAATAAATGCATGCAAAAACTTCTGAATTTACAGAATTCAATAAAAAAAAAAATGCTTACTATTAATTTGCAATTGGAACTTATCTTCAGGTACATTGAGGACTATGTTAGCTGGTGGTATAGGGGGTATAGCACTATGGACATCTATATTTCCAACAGATGTTGTCAAATCTAGGATACAGGTTAATAGTACCGTGGGAAAGGCTGCTCCTTCATTTTTCAAGACACTCCTACAGATCCATAGGGAAGAAGGTAATATTGTTTATTAAAAAATAAAGGAAGATGTAGGGTAATTGTCAATGAAAAAGCAACCTACTACATAATTTATCTTAAGTTAGCATACATATTACCACAGCTCAGAAAAATTTCTTGATGGCATATACCTGAATTTTTTATTAGATGTAACATGAGGTATTTAATAAAATTTGATATGATGGGTTTATTTCTTTTTGTGTGTACCATTTACCAGGTAAAATTGTATTTTCTTTAAAAACTTGAATTTTGTGATTTTGACAAATTCTGCATAAAAGACTGTTTGATAGGAATTTTTCCTTGAACCAATGAATTCATGGTTCACCCATACATATGAAATCCATGAAAATATATACTAATACCTTAAGAATGTAAAGAACGATATTGAAACAACAGAAGCTGTTGAAATAAATTGAAACTCGGGGAAAGTCACCAAATTGAAAATAAATCAATAAGGTTTTACATATTGATTTTGAATGCCATAACAGCTTTAGGTCACTCCTAGTTGACTTTCTCAATAGAAATATAACTGGCAAGATAATTGTCATAATATGCATGTTATTTTTTTCTATAATAAGCTATATTTTTTATTACAGGTATACGAGCGCTGTATAAAGGATTAGGACCATGTTTACTTAGGACTTTCCCATCATCAGGAGCTTTGTTTTTGGCTGTTGAAGTAACTAAGGATGTTATGTACAATGTTTATGATAATGTTGGATGATGATAATAATTTTAGGTAAGATTTATGTTAAATTTCAAATAATAGAAAATGTCAAGATAAATACTTGAATTTTATGCTGAAATTATATTTACATATGAGATACACCTCTACAGTTGTATTAGTTTGTTGCAATTTAAGGTGGTATCTAACATCTTGACTAAAATTAATTTGGCTGGTTTAATTTTCATCAAATTTTTACAAAATATTTTCTTTGAACAATTGACAAAATTAAAAAAAAAAATTGAACCACACACTTCGGAAAAATTTCATTGGATATATTACAGTTTGACGAACACTAAATTTGATTATTGAGAAGCTAAATATTTCTTTAGCAATAGAATGTTATTAAAACAAGATGATTATTATTGAGTTATCTCCCTGTAGTGTAATGTACCTCCTTTCAGTTATATAATGAGACATTTTTATTGCTCTGTTAATTTGCATTTTATATTTGTTAGGATGTATATAAAGGTATTTCCATAGCGATTGAGTAAAATGACTGAATCAAGAGTTATTGACAAATTGTTTTTGTGTGATGCTTCTCACACTTAGCTTTGAATTGACATGAATCATTATTGAGCTGAAAGGGAAGTTACTGCTATTTAAAAAGTTAAAATTAGATGCAGCTTTTATAAACAAGTGAAATATCGCAATATTTATTTTGTAATTGAATGTACCAAAATCTACCAAAGTATAGGTATATGTGCACTTGCACTTGCATAAATTTAATTTCTATCTGGCACAATTCTTATATTGATCAACTACTAAAATGTCCAACAGTGTCACTTATAAATTTTTCAATCAATCCTTTTAAAATACAAAACATGAACAACAATAAAACAAAGATGTTCTACCTTGAAGCACACTATAGACAGTCATTGAATTAACTTATGTTTGCAACATAACTGAATATGTTATTGTCATCAATATAAAAAGAAGATATGATTGCCAATGAGACAACTCTCCACAATAGACTAAATGACGTAGAAATTGACTATTAATATACATGTATAATAATCAAATAAGTAACTAATGCAATTTATCTTTCTTTGCAGTTTGAACCAATTTGCCAAAGATCTGTGATAATATGATGAATCTGATTGTTATTGTGGAGGATGATAGATTGAGGATTTTAAGCCCAGCATCTCAAGATGAAGAAAAATCAAAGAACTTATTTCGTTTTGAAGAATTGTTTTAGCAACAGGAATCATTCATAAAGAAATTGTACTTACTTTTTAATTTATTAGTTTTAATAGCTTTATAAATGTATTATTCTTCAGAAATTCACAATTACATGACCTCCAATTCAGGCTATATGTCCTTTACATTAGTGATTAAGCAAGGCGAGGAATATGGGTACATGAAAAAGATTGTAATTGATGTCAAGCCAATAGAAGCTTTTTACATAGATCCTCATTTTGCTGAATTCCAGAATAACCACTTTTCCCCACTTGAGGCCAGATTTATACTGAAATTATGGAATTATTTTGGCTCATTCAGACTTATTTGTATTTCATTTTATCTCTTACATTTAATGTTTAATAGATCTTTTAAATTAAATATTTTTGTAATAAAAAATATTGAAAGAAAAATAAAAGGATGTAAATCATCTTTTCACTATCGAAAGTGGAATCTGAAATTTGGTACACAGCCTTTTAGATTCTGAAATTTGGTACACAGCCTTTTAGATTCTGAAATATTAGAATGCTTTAGGATTTTAAATAGCAAAACACTGTCTTTGTATATATCAGAGATTTATAAGTATTTTTGTTTCTCAAATTTCCTTGGATCTTTTTCTAAGATCTTTTTCCATCTCCTCACTCTATGGATGTGGGTATTTCTCATTTCAGAAGTTTGGTGTCTTAGACATACGTCATTGACATTGACTAAGAAAATAGTGCTAAACATATTACTAATGGTCTTTAAAACATGATGATTTCTCTCTGCTGCATCTTATTTCAGAGCTATCAACCTGGATTAGATTGTAGCCAAGAAACTCCCTCATGTTTGAGGAACCATTGATAATCTACAAATTAATGTATAATTATTTATGTTAATGATATGTGAATCTCGAGTTTGTTTTTGTATAACTAACATTAAAATCATATTGTTTAAGGTGTAACACTACTAATTCGGGCCCCGGCCAAGAAAGCACATACCAGAAAGTAGTACATATTTAACACAAAATAGTTCCTACGCATGAGTGTAACTTTAGAAATATGTAGATTATTTAGGTATTTTTGGTATCAAATGAAAGCTGAAGGACTGGTGATAATTGTAGAACACTTTTGGACTTTTAATTTTGAATATTAAAAAAACTGCACCAAATTTTAAAAAGAGGGTACATTTTGTCTGTTTGTCAAATCTGAAGTACCTGTTTTGGTACATCCAAAGTTCTGGGAACCAGTTCTTTCTTATATGCCATTAAAGGTATGTTAATTTTTTCAGTGCAAGACACCATAAAGTGTTGCTTTGAAATGCAATGATTGCCACTTTATTTGAACTTGAAACAAAAGAGGTGTGCCTGCTTGAAATGGAGGAATTTAACATAGAAAGCAATGGGACCATGAATTAGTGGTGTACTTCCTTAAATGTGCAATTTTGAAATGTTACAGTGTACTTGAATAATTTGCCAGTGTGCTGAGCCTGAAAATAAAATTAAAAACCTGTAATAAGCAAGTGTTTAAATGGCCTTACTGTGATTTGGATGAAGAACAGCAATAAATAATCTCTGTTACTTTACTTTGGGTGTTACCAGGTATAGGGAGATTTTATCATTCATAAATGCAAAAATAAGGATGCAATGTGTTTAGTTCATGAATCATGTCTGAATGAAGGCTGTATGGTGACCTATGGTTAATTTCTGTGTTATTTAGTCTCTTTTGGAAAGTTGTGTCATTGGCAAACACATGAAACATACCACAGCTTCTTATTTTTGTATGTATGTGATACCTTGGTTATCTTGTTGTAGTGTGTTTTCAAGCTTATTATACTACTTGAGTTTTGCACATTGTTGAAGGTCTAATGGTGACTTGTCGTTGTTATCTTCCTCATCCTTTGAGATGACATGAATAAAAGATGTGGGTTATACATCAAGGAGACAGCAACAACAACAAAAACCAAAAGACATGTATAGGGTAATATGGTCTCTATTCAATATACCACATGAGAGCGCACACCCTGAAATGTCTTGCCTTCTTCATTAATCATTGATATTATATCGATAGTCCTAAATATAAAGCTTTAAACTTAACATGATTCAAGAAAATGAGATCCAGGTCATTTAAACCAAACAAGAAATACATACTCACCTTGCAATCATTCATTACACTAAATAAAGTTCACTTATATTTTCTAAGAAAACTAAACATTGACCAATGATCCATAAAAATGAGGTCATGGTCAGATGAACCATGTCTGGCAGACATCTACAGCTTACAATTCTTCCATACAACAAATATATATGACCTATTGCTTATAGTTAAGGATAAACAGACCAAAACACAAAACTTAACACTGAGCAATGAACCCTGAAAATGAGGTCAATATAAAAAAAAACCTTTGAGACTGAAATTTACATCAAAATATTTCCATACACCAAATATAGTTGGCCTATGGCATATATTATTAGAAAAAAGACCAAAACACAAAACTTAACTTTGACCACTGAACGATGAAAAAATAAGGTCTAGGTCAGATGACATCTGGCAGGTGGACATGTAAACCTTACAATCATTTCATACACCAAATATAGTAGACTTATTGCATACAGTATGAGAAAAACAGACCAAAACACAAAAACTGAACTATAACCGCTGAACCATGAAAATGAGGTCAAGGTCAAATGACACCTGTCAGTTAAACATTCACACCTTACAGTCCTTCCATACCCCAAATATACTAGACCTATTGCTTATAGTATCTGAGATATGGACTTGACCACCAAAACTTTACCTTGTTCACTGATCCATAAAATGAGGTAGAGATCAAGTGAAAAATGTCTGAAGGGAATGAGGAACTTGCAAGGTACGCACATACCAAATATAGTTATCCTATTACTCCTAATAAGAGAGAAATAAACATAACAAAATATCAACTTTTTTCCCAGTAGTCACTGAACCATGAAAATGAGGTAATGAACATTGGACATGTGACTGACCGAAACTTCGTAATATGAGGCATCCATATATAAAGTATGAAGCATCCAGGTCTTCCACCTTCTAAAAATATAAAGCTTTTAAGAAGTTAGCTAATGCCACCGCTGCATAACTATCCCTATGTCGAGCTTTCTGCAACAAAAGTCGCAGACTCGACAAAAATTAAGTAAATGCAGTATCCAAACAAACACCAGGCATTTTGACAGTTCCAATATATATTAGTAAAATAAGAAGTTGTGCCTGAGAGGCAAAAAACACCAGAACAAATTACCAAGATGTTAGCAACTATAAGTCAACATACTGCATGCAACAGTGAGTAAAAAACATAGAGGAGAGAAACCAGTAAAAGGTTGGAAAATGTACAATCTAATTTAATCTCTAGAGATTTAATTTTAATTAGATTGGAAAATGTAAAACAATTTCATCATTTTATTTTGTCTGGATCTTATTACTCTGAAAATATTGGAGTGGAATCCAACGCATATTAATTTAACTTTTTTTTTTATGCGTGCCCCACCTACAATAGTAGTGGGGCATTATGTTTTCTGGTCTGTCCGTCCCGCTTCAAGTTAAAGTTTTTGGTCAAGGTAGTTTATGATGAAGGTGAAGTCAAAAAAACTTGAAACTTAGTACACATGTTCCCTATCATATGATCTTTCTAAATTTTATGCCAAATAAGAGATTTTTCACCCAATTTCACGATCCACTGAACATAGAAAATGATAGTGTTAGTAGGGCATCCATAAACTATGAACACATTCTTCTTTTTTAATCTATTTCCAAGTTGAACCAGACATACACAAGTATTTTAACTTCACGTAATTATATGACATTGTACTATTTTATCTTTCAATTTTTCATTAATAAATATTGTTAAAACTAAGTATTTTCTTCTACTGGGAATGTTTTTGTTGAAACAGGATACCGATAATAATTAAGAGTCAACAGGCTAATTTGGTGCTAAAATGGGCTATAATGTTTGCGCTTGAATGTCAATTGGAAGTCTAATTTTTTTTATCTAAAGTCCTCTTCTGTCTGCAAATCAGACCGGGTTACACTGTCATTTATATGTATGTTACATCCTGTTGCTAATTGTTGAAGGCCGTACGGTGACCTATAGTTGTTAATGTCTGTGTCATTTTGGTCTTTTGTAGATAGTTGTCTCATTGGCAATCATACCACATCTTCGTTTTTTATATTTACACTATATATACAATACAAAATATAAATAAAACAAAAACAAAAATAGTTTTACAATTATATTTTAATAATTTAAATTTGTTGCATATGTACAATTTTTTGTGTATCACAATATAAAACGGCAAGATTCAATCAAATAATGATAATAAACTTATCTAATTCTACACTAACAAAATAGCAAACAACATTTAAAAAATTTACTGAAATTCCATTTCTTGGGACTAGTTCATTTAATACAGTAATTTGATACTTACAGACGATTTCATTGAGTGTGTAGGGAAAGGTAGAGTCCTTGGTAGGCTTGCTTGTTAGCTGAACCATGAAGTAATTATAAGGTAAGGTATACTACCCTCCTAAGTCCTTTCATAGTAATCTAGTCTTACAGACAGATCGATTTGTTATATGTCTGACTAGTCTACTATCAAAGGACCGGAGGGTAGTTTACCTAACCTAACAATGACTTCACGGTTCAGCTAACAAGCTAGCTAACCAAGGATTCTACCTTTCCCTACACACTAAATGAAATCAGCTGTAAGTTAAATCAAAGTGTAAGCACAATTCTGGACAAAGAAAGACAACTCTAATTTTTAAAGATGACTTTAACTATGACATCATTGATATTCTTAGAACCGATACTATATTCCTGCACCTTGCAAAATTAATGTACTAATTTTCTTGACAAGTATAGCATTATTTTGAGACTTGAATATCTGAGCATATTGATAAATTTCTGGAGATGTTTATGGATAGAATGTCTAGAATGATATGATCGATGCACTATATTTTGTGTATCTCAAAGGTAGTGATAAATCTTAGAAGATTTTAATATCAGGTCAGTACCATAGGGTTTTGACTGCATTTCATGCAATCTTTACCCAAAAATTAATATATTCTACGATGAAAAAGAAACAGTTAAGGTGAATAGCAAGTTCTTTTCAAACATCTAACATAAAATTTGTTATTACAGGAAGACAATGCAAAACTGTTGTACAACTATACTTGTAGCCTAAATTTTATATGTCACTATTTTAAAATACCAGTACTCAAATCAATATTTTGTTTGGTCTTTGAGGTGGTACCTAACACTACAGGGAGATAACTCTGTAAAATCAGCTAAACGTTTAAATTATGTTGTGTTGTGAAGAGAACATGAAGCTTCTCAATGATCAAAATTAATGTTTGTCAAACTGCTATATAACCAGTGTAATTTTTCTGATAAAATGGTTGGTTCAAAACTTTTGAAATTTTTATATTTTTGTTAAAGGGTCAAAGTAAATACTTTGTCAAAATTTAATGAAAATTAAACGAGCCAAATTAATTTTAGTGAAAGTGTTGGGTACCACCTTAAGTCCATCATTCTTGAATCATGTGAATCATTACACCAAAATGACCACTTTGATTATCAAACAACCATACTAAGTTTAAAACAGTTTATTTAATTAATCTTCAGAATTTTGCAGTTCACGTTTAAATCAAAAAAATATAAAATTATATTTAATGTTTCTCAGCGAGATTAATTTAATTCTTATTTGTCATGAAGGTACCAGTGCTCCAATTGCAACCAACAAAAAACAATACTTTCTCTTTTGATAAAACAATTTTCAATTTCTAAATCTAGGGGTGGATTTCTTGGCCATTACTAAATGCTTTAACTGAATCACAAATCAAATTTAATAAATACAAAGATAAAAAAAACAGCATAGAAAAGTAACCATAAATATGTAATCCTTAAAAAACAACCTATTTTAGGAAAAAAGTAAAATAATCAATTGGATTCATAGAGCATATAAAATCACAAACACACACACACATAATACAAGAAAACTCTTTTATGTTATCATCAAACGTATCTCAACATAAATATACAAAACTTAATCTCTGATATCCCAAATACACTAGCTAGACTATTAATTGTTTCTAAACATTTTGAATGAAAAATATTTATGTTTGTAATGGCACCAACAAAATTTCCAATTCTTGTAATATTATCATGAGAAACCTGTGGATATCAAATACAAAATAAAAGATCTTTAATGTGCCTTCGGTAAAAATTCAAGCAAGGCATGGCTACACTTTGGTCTGTTAAATGGCTTAACCACCCCCCCCCCCCCCCCCCACCCCCCATGTTGAATTTTACAAAAAAAAATCTGTAAATACATGTATGTAGGAATAGGAATATAGGCTATTCGAAGCAGATTTTTTTTAATTTGGAAATTTAATGATAGTATATACACTAATTAAATATAAGCTAAAATGATTTAAAGGTAGAAAAAAACAAGAATGTGTCCATAGTACACGGATGCCCCACTCGCACTATAATTTTCCATGTTCAGTGGACCGTGAAATTTGGGTCAAAACATTAATTTGGAATTAAAATTAGAAAGATCATATCATAGGGAACATGTGTACCCCAAGTTTCATGTGGATTGGACTTCAACTTCATCAAAAACTACCTTGACCAAAAACTTTAACCTGAACTTCGCACTTTCATTTTCTATGTTCAGTTGACCATGAAATTGGGGTCAAAACTATAATTTGGCATTAAAATTAGAAAGATCATATCATGGGGAACATGTGTACTAAGTTTCATGTGGATTGGACTTCAACTTCATCAAAAACTACCTTGACCAAAAACTTTAACCTGAAGTCGGACGAATGAACGAACGAACGAACGGACGAACTCTCAAATTTAATTACAAGTAATAAATATTCTATCAATTAGTTTACAAATAACAAAGAACAAAACAAACAAATAAATAATAAACAAATAGCTAGTTGACACAGTCAAAATATTCTCCCTAAACAACACATTGATGGATAGTTCCTGACACAGGAAGTAATACAAATGGACGGTCATACAAAGCATACTTCATGGTTCAAAAATGTACTTAAATCTTTTTCCTACATTCGTACATACATACAATCAATAAAATCTGGATGACCAAGATTTATAAAAAAAAACCTATACAATCTAGTAAACTCTTCTTTAATTACATCTCTTTGTTTTATATTCATTTATGATTTATTTCATCAAGTTAAGAAAGAACAAGAATCATAATAACATATACATGATATATTCTATATTCTTTTTGAAAAAAATACAAATAGTTACTTAGTTTTATTGCAGAAACCATAACTTGAAATATATGCACTTCTTGTGTTTAACAAATGCCCAATGATATTTATTCATTTAATTTCTGACAGTTGATATGAGAAATCTATACAAGAGGGTAGGAATGCCTTTTACCATCAGGCGTCAAACAGCTATTTTTTGCTACTGTTAGTGTCAAATTGGTTAAAAAATTACCCTTATTCATCAGAGGTCCCAAATAGTTATTGTTACTGTTTTTTTCGGAAAAAATTTAACAAGATTCGTCAAAATAAGTCAATTTTTTTTTTATCGTCTAAATGAATGTGTGCATTTTTATTGCCATGTACAAATGTACCAAAAATTACTGTTAACCTCATTTGACAAGAATTTTTAGCATTATTCGTCATGAAGATAACTTAATACAACCCTCATACACCATGTACACCATTAGCTACTACATGTATTAGTAGGGTATACAAATATAGCTATAGTGCTGGGATAGTTATAGTTAATTGAATTAGAGTATAAAAGGAAACTAGATTTGAAGTTACCTTAATAATACATTTGTAGTCATTTCCAGTATAGGGACTGTGACAGAAATATTCACTTTAAAGTTAGACTACTCTTATAGTAGAATGAATGTGATAAAAATCATTGGTAGTAAATATTGTATCATTCCTTTAAGGTGGTACCTAACACCTGAACTAAAATTAATTTGGCTCGTTTAAATTTCTTTAAATTTTGATGAAGTATTTAGTTTGACCCTTTGACAAAAATATAAAAATTTCAAAAACTTTGAACCAACCATTTAATCAGAAAAATTACACTGGTTATATAGCAGTTTGACAAAAACTTATTTTGATCATTGAGAAGCTTAATATTCCCTTAACAACACAACATCATTAAAACATTCTGTTGATTTTACAGAGTTATCTCCCTGTAGTGTTAGGTACCACCTTAAATTGCAAGAGAGGACGTACTTTGAACTCACAGTGAATATTTCTGTACAGACCCTTCACCTGAAATGACTTAAATGAAGGTAACTCCAAATCTAGTTTCCTTTTTTTTGGTGTAAAATTAGAAAGAAAAATTTGGATCATAATTAAATTTTGGAAAAAGTATAAATGTGAAAAATTTGTTTCTATATATGAATGACTGGAGATATTAAGTCAATGAAAAACTATATTAAAAGTACATGTACACAATTTAAGAAAACCTGCCCAAAAGTGGAGACAAATCTTTAACATAAATTTTCACTATTTTCTGATAAATAAAAATATATATATCTTTTTGCACTCTTTGATACACAAATGTAAAGAATAATTTTTTTAATCATATCTTTCATGTCTTTTAAGACTAATAATAATTTTATAATGATAATCAGGATTATAAAGCAATAACTACACTGTTTAACATTTCTGAGATAGTTATAACAAGAATGTGTCCATAGTACACGGATGCCCCACTCGCATTATCATTTTCTATGTTCAGTAGACCGTGAAATTGGGATCAAAAGTCTAATTTGGCAATTAAATTAGAAAGATCATATCATAGGGAACATGTGTACTAAGTTTGAAGTTGATTGGACTTCAACTTCATCAAAAACTATCTTGACCAAAAACTTTAACCTGAACGAACGGACGGACGGACGCACAGACCAGAAAACATAATGCCCCTTTACTAATAGGTGGGGCATAAATACAGACAAAGTGGTTAAAATCCAGTTATTTCTAGTACAACTACATAATGATCAATAAAATAAATAATAATAAGTTACAAATAGACAAATATACACATGCATGTATAAAGCAAAAATCATCTAGCAGATACATGTATCTTTCATGCAAAAACGGAAATTTAGTACTAACTGATTCTGGAAATTCAGAAAATTTTAATACTATTCCAGCAATTTCAGAAGATCAGTGTAGTATATTTCATTATTCTGCAAATATAAGGCCAAAACATATGAAAATTTTGAAAATCCAGAAATAATACACAATCTATTTCTGAAATATTTTAACATCAACACCTTGTAGTATTAAACCTCATTTAAAAAAAACTATGTCCAAAAATTCTTATTTTAAGCCCACACTACAATGTATTACTGAAATATCAGATAATTGTAGTTATTTCAGATTTAAAAAAACTTTTTTTGAAAATTCATACTAAAAGCAAAAAATATTACTGAAATTCATAAACATCAACACATTGTAGTAACTTCATTTTTAACACCATGGGTCTTCCATAGATGTCTACATCTACTGTCCGAGCGAGTAAATACTTTCAAACATATATGGCATCTGTATTGTCCTTCACCTCCCCCGCCACAAATTGTCTTTTCATGTCGTGACCTCGTACATTTCAGAGTGAATCCCTTCCCACAATGCTTGCAAAAATATTTCTTCTCCTTGTCTGTATTTAGAGCTAAAGTATAGGTCGAAAATGGTGATTTCTTTTCTGAGGCAGTTGACGTTGTTTGGAGATCAATCATACTTTGTCTATCTCTAAAGGATGATTCCTGTACACTCAGTTGATCTTTTTTACACTTGTTCATTAAAAGATTGTCTACACTTTTTGTGCCTTTATTTTGAAGAGCTCTAGTCTCTAACAAGCTTCTAGTGAATGGAGGGAAACAGCTAACATTGTCAAGATTTGAAAAGCTGGATGAATCTCTGAACTGTGAATCATTTCCACGGTAACTAAAAGAATCTATGTGTTTGTCTTCAGGACTTGACCCACAGTAGCCAGACGTTTTTGATAAATCAATCTGACCGACTGAGGGTCGAACTTGATATCCATCAGTGTCAGGAAAATGGATATCTTTGTTATTTGAGTTTCTGTTTGGGCTTTCATGAATTGAATTATCGGTGTGATGACCTTCGATTGTAATAAGAGATTCTCTACCTTTGTTGTATGATGATTCGTTTTCATCATGTGATGGCAATTGAATCCATTTTCGAGATGGTAGTCTATCACTGCCGAGTTCTACATGTTTATTATTTTTGCCCGAACCAACGTCATCTTGTTTTGAATCGTCAATGCCGTCATCATCAAAATTTTCAACCTTGACAATGACATATCCATCTTTCACAGATTCACAAAAGTTTGTTTTCTTTCCATTTGGAGACTGATTTTTCCCTATAGTATCATTTTCAGCATGATATGGACTGGATTTGGAGGACTCTTGATCTTTCGACACATTCATTTCTTCATCTGAAGAGTCAGACACAACATCTGGTTCTTCTATAGTGTTTCTTTTGCGTTGAACAACTTTAAACATTTTCCTTTTTGACTTAGAACTGTGCACGTCCCCTTCAAATTGTTTATTATTTAGTGATGAGACAGATTCCATCTTTGGAAAAACTGAATTTCCTGGGCTTAAAGACAATGAATTTTCATTCCTAACATCTAAGTATGAGCTTTGCATACTATCTCTATCTTCAACGACTTCATCTGACTCATTATTGCGTACAACATACATATGTTGACCATTATTACAATTATTGGGTGACCTATGAACTTTTGTCACTGCGGCTTCATTACATGAAAGACCTGTGCGAAAATCATTCAGCTGAATTTTCTCATGAATCTTTACAACATGCTGGTCGGGACTATCAGGAAATGATATGCAAATAATTCCATCTACTTCAAGGTTTGGGGCACATGTAGCATAATTTTTTTGGCACAGATTTAAAACAGCTTTCTGTAATAATGTTCTTACATGCTTTTGTCGTGAAATCCTTTCATAATATGCCTGGTCCATTTTAATTTGTGTCTGGAATAGAGAATAACAAAATGTAACATAGGAATTGTCTCATTGGTAATCATACCACATCTTATTTAGTTATTATAGTAGAACTAATTGTAAAACAAAATATTTTCCTATGAAATATTGTTCCCAAGAAAATATTTCATGACCATGTCTCATGATATATTGTCCTCATCCAGAGGACAAATTTAAATTGTGAAATTTTGTCTGTATGCAAGCAATATTTAACAGATGAATATATATTATGAAATTTTCAGAGGTAATTATATTTTGTGTGTATTGAGAGAATATTTCACAGACAGATATTCATGGACATTGGTTGAAGTAAACTAAAAGTAAGAGAACAGAATTGAAAAGTGACACCACCAAAATTCAAACTTGATCTAGGTTTTGTGATAATAAGCATTGTGTATAAGTTTTATAACAAAGCAGTTTCTCCTTTTGTAAAGGGACATAACTCTCAGTAAAAGTAACACCACCAAAATTTAAACTTGATTTAGTAATGAGCATTGTGTATAAGTTTCATAACATTTGGTTGAGGTAGCAATACACAGTTAGAAGTTTAGTTTCGCATTTTGGCCACTGTGGATTGTTATTGTGTAATAAAATTCATTTTTAGACAGATGAGTTCTAATCATGCTAATTCAGCCTTCAAAGATGGTTTATAAGTGCATCAAGATTATTTTTTACATGTTTTATGGGCTGTTTTCTGTTTGACAATCCGTATTTTCATAGCTAGACCGGCCATCAGTCCAGAAATTAATGTACTGTTTACAAACACTCTTTTTCTACACGAAGTTTTTGAAGCAATTTTACAAAAAAATGAGACGAAAGACATATGATTTTCATTGGATTTGCTGAATGATATATGTACACAGTTTCAGACCAGTTGCTTCGCAGGGCGCAGCATTATACGACCGCAGAGGTTGAACCCTGAACGGTTTGGGCAAGTATGGACACAACATTCAAGCTGGATTCAGCTCTAAATTTGGATTGTGATTAAATAGTTGACACAGCATAGGTTTCTGACACAGAATGAATGTGATCTAATGAACTTAAACAAACAAATTTGCCTTTGAGCAATTCACTATGCTGTTGAATATTAATCCTCTCAAAAAAATGTTTGAAGAAATTTTCTTTTTATTTATGAAATCTGAAATGAAAAAAATTGACCCCCCAATTTTTTTTTCACGTCCCCCTTTCCCTTATTTCAAAACTGATCTCAATTCAAATTTCTAATGAAGTTTGCAACAATAACTACTCATTTAAATACATCATAAAATATTAAAATGTAAAAAAAGTGCTTGTTATTACTGAATGGTAAAGATTGTTTTGATCTATCAGTTGGTAGTAAAAGTGAATATACATTGTATATTGTATAAAACAATAATTTAAGTTGATTCAACTACTATTCTGGACAAAGAAAGATAACTCCAATTGAAATCCAATTGGAATTTCTTGCTATTGCACAATATTGTGCAATTAGATATTTCTTGCTATTGTGCAATACTGTGCAATTGAAAATATTTGCTATTGCACAATACTGTGCAATTGAAGATTTCTTGCTATTGCACAATACTGTGCAATTGAAGATTTCTTGCTATTGCTGAATACTGTGCAATTGAAAATTTCTTGCTATTGCACAATACTTAATATAACAATTTTGGATCCTGATTTGGACCAACTTGAAATCTGGGCCCATAATCAAAAATCTAAGTACATGTTTAGATTCAGCATATCAAAGAGGCCCAAGAATTCAATTTTTGTTAAAATCAAACTTAGTTTAATTTTGGACCCTTTGGACTTTAATGTAGACCAATTTTAAAACGGGACCAACAATTAAGAATCTACATACACAGTTAGATTTGGCATATCAAAGAACCCTAATTATTCAATTTTTGATGAAATCAAACAAAGATTTATTTTGGACCCGCGATTTGGACCAACTTGAAAACTGGGCCAATAATCAAAAATCTAAGTACATTTTTAGATTTAGCATATCAAAGAACCCCAAGGATTCAATTTTTGTTAAAATCAAACTAAGTTTAATTTTGGACCCTTTGGACCTTAATGTAGACCAATTTAAAAACAGGACCAAAAATTAAGAATCTACATACACAGTTAGATTCGGCATATCAAAGAACCCCAATTATTCAATTTTTGATGAAATCAAACAAAGTTTAATTTTGGACCCTTTGGGCCCTTTATTCCTAAACTGTTAGGACCAAAACTCCCAAAATCAATACCAACCTTCCTTTTATGGTCATAAACCTTGTGTTTAAATTTCATACATTTCTATTTACTTATACTAAAGTTATGGTGCGTAAACCAAGAAAAATGCTTATTTGGGTCCCTTTTTGGCCCCTCATTCCTAAACTGTTGGGACCTCAACTCCCAAAATCAATACCAACCTTCCTTTTGTGGTCATAAACATTGTGTTTAAATTTCATTGATTTCTATTTACTTAAACTAAAGTTATTGTGCGAAAACCAAGAATAATGCTTATTTGGGCCCTTTTTTGGCCCCTAATTCCTAAACTGTTGAAACCAAAACTCCCAAAATCAATCCCAACCGTTCTTTTGTGGTCATAAACCTTGTGTCAAAATTTCATAGATTTCTATTAACTTAAACTAAGGTTATAGTGCAAAAACCAAGAAAATGCTTATTTGGGCCCTTTTTGGCCCCTAATTCCTAAAATGTTGGGACCAAAACTCCCAAAATCAATACCAACCTTCCTTTTGTGGTCATAAACCTTGTGTTAAAATTTCATAGATTTCCATTCACTTTTACTAAAGTCAGAGTGCGAAAACTAAAAGTATTCGGACAACGACGACGACGACGCCAACGTGATAGCAATATACGACGAAAAATTTTTCAAATTTTGCGGTCGTATAAAAAGGTATTACTTCAAGCGATTGAAATTCTACTTTTAGCCAAATTTTGGGGAAATATGTGACATCTTTCCCCCCCTTTTTGCAATATTTTATAACAAATAAATGCAGATTGTTGCCATGGATACACCAAAAAGAAATTATATTTTACCCTTTTATATACTGGATATAAAATCTATGGAAGATTCTGATTACATACATTTGCCCATATAAGACACAAACAGTAAGCTTGGTATTGCAAGAAAGCAATGAAAAGGGGATGGTAAAATTCATAAGGGCAAATTTTAGTATTTTTTCCTAACTGTTTATTGCTACCTGAGGCTAACTAAAGTTAAAGAAAGGAAACCAATTTTGTGAGGTACGGAAGGATGTACAGACGGACAACGATTAAACTAAATGCCCTTTCTACTACTGCAGAGGCAAAATTATCAAAAATTTACATGACCATGATGACTGAATATATTTTAAGAGGACATGTCCTCTCGGTCCTGTGTTAATTTCAAGGACTGAAAATATGATGATTAGTTAAAATGAAATGACAAAAAGAAACAATTTGTAAAATAATAATGTCAGGACTAGTGCGACTCCTGATAGATAAATTACATTGTATTATACAAATTCAGATTGGGTACTATAATAGACATATTTATGTAATAGCCACTATGTTCCGTCAGTTCATTTCAGTTATAACTTTGTTCCGGCGGAACTTTTCAACTAGTTATTTCGTTCCGATGAAACTTTCCAACTAGTTGTTCCGGAAAAAAGTAACTAGTTGAAAAGTCGCGGAACAATGTAGCTACATGTAGTTGAATAGTTCTGGCTGGACAGAACAACTAGTTAGCAAAATTTAAGTTATATTAATAATTTCATGACTCACATAAAACGGAATAAGTTGCATTATCATGCAAATTTAGTATTCATAGTACCCTCAAGAGAGGGAAGAATACCCCCCTCCTCATGTGGGTACTTTTAAAAATATCAATTTCAGATTAATGTATAACAATAAATTAGAACTTAGTCCGTTATTTTACTTTGCATCAATTCTCCAAATGGAACTTTGTGACTGGTTGATAAGTTCCATTGGAACTTTTAGGCTAGTTTGTTAGTTATGACTTATTTGCCAAAGAGGAACTTTGTGACTAGTTGATAAGTTCCATTTGACTTTTGTAATCAGTATCTTGGTTCCCCTTTGAAAGGTTCAAATATAATATGTAGCGCTTTTACTTTGCATCAATTCTCAAAATGGAACTATGTGACTGGTTGATAAGTTCCGTTGGAACTTTTGGGCTTGTTTGTTAGTTCCGGTTTTGACTAATTTAGCAAAAAGGAACTTTCTAACTAGTTGATATGATCCGTTGGAACTTTTCAACTAGTCACTTTGTTTCGGTTGATGGAACTTTTAAACCAGAGGAAGAACAAAGTAACTAGTTAATAAGTTCCTCCGATTCTTTTCGGCTAGTTATTTCTTTCTGACCGAACTTTCCAATGTTGGAATAAAAGAGCATTTACATTTACACATGTATGCAAATTTGACTGCTTTTACTTAATATTCACACAAGTTCCCATAAAATTTTACATCACAATTCAAAACATTTAATGTCACACTTAAAAAGTGATTGTTTCTTGAAGTCAGAAGGTTATTCGGGACAAAGTTCAGCTGAATTATTCAATACCAATAGTGTAAATACGTTTATTTGTCAATTAGGCAGCCATTCATTGAAGACCAAAAGACCACTCAGTGACAGTATGCACAATGTCAATGGGACAATGCATCATATCTGTATATAATGTTGTTCTTATCATGATAGTGTTTTTGATAATCCAGATCTATATAAAATGTGTATTTGGCTAACTAAAGAAGCAGAGAGATAGTGAACAGTACATGCAGTAGACTGAGTAGTTTATGAAATTATGTCAAAAAAGTAAAAATAATCAAAATACAAATTTCGGCAGAGTTTCACCTTGAAGGCGATTCTCACGATTGTTGTTCATACCTTTATAAACAGATATGATTTCTTAATTCATTATTTCTGAGTTAGTCTTAAAGAACCATAAAAGGCAATTTTTTGTGGGCTAACTTTCTTCTTTGGAAATCAGGAAGTTATTGACGATGATGGCGACATCTTTCGACATTTTTTTCTTCAGAAAACCAAAATCGGAGAAGACCAGAAAAAAATTCGGAATTGATTTATTCGTAACAGGAGTAATCGAGTTTTCTAGTTTTAAATCTCGGTCATTTTGTCTTGGGTTCTAAAAAAATAATTGTCAAACGATGGTCTTGCATTCAACTGCTTCCAGGCAATGTCTGAGATTACAGGGTCAAATCAGATTAGTGTATGGAATTAAAGTCCTTTTTTTGGAATCTTTTAATTTCTTCCCTTTTAGGAGATGCTGCAGCGCTCCACATTATAAGGTGCGGATTTAGTTAAAATTATTGTATTCTGGCTAAGAATTTAGTAAATTCTACATTCTAACCTTACTTACGTATGAAAAAATGATTTATTAGATGATAAACAATTTTCGAAGTAACAAGTTCAATCAGAGAGTCAGATATGTATACATATGTGTTAATGTATGTCTCTGCTCTTGTTCAATGAATTAAAAACAATATTCAAAAATAACATTGCTTTAGAATCTTCTATTATCAAAGCAAGGATTGTATAATTACTATTCATGAAATCTTTGATCATCACTCTGAGTTATTTGCGGAAGAAAGTAACTTACATAACAAAATAAAGAATCAGTGAGCATCATCCAAGTCGAAATTTATCACCACTGTATAAACATATTTCCTCAGAATGCGGTATAGAATATGAAAGCAGAGCGTCCGTTTGACTCATTTTTGCATAGATTGTTCATGAAAACAACATTTTTCTAAGCTTTATTTAGAGTCGGTATCACCATTGCAAGTACAATCAAAAATAATTATATCTATGTGTTATAATTTATACTGTAAAGGGGCATTTCAAATTCATGTTCACCGATTTGACTCAGGCAAATTCTTATATTTGATTTATACATAGTAAATCGTATATCCAAATCATAAATACCTAAAATATTAAAGCAATTTACAATGCATGTGATTGATAATTTGATTCCGCATTTCGCCGTGTGTATTTTAGTTTAGACCCCGTCTATTAAATGAACTTTATATAAAGGTGAACTCAGAATTAGATATAAACAGATGGTGACCTCGTGCAATTAGATTTTCTAGGTCTGTTTGATTTTACTGATACTAAAGTTTTAAAACAAAAATGTAATAATAGTTTTTATCGGTATTAGAATAAATTTTAGTGGATATATTCAGTCAATCAAATGGTTTACTCTTGTTTCACTTTAAATGTTACCATTCTTTTCCTTTAAATAACTTAAAACACGCCTATTCTTCTTCTTCCTTGCTAATTATATATATAAGGACTGGATTCTTTAAAAGAATGTTATAAGTCCACTAGACGGAGAATGAGACAGCAATTCTCCTGTAACTATTTACAAATAAAACGTTCCGAATATATACACTATGATTTAAAACCAGAGATATATAATACAATTGTATTATATGTCTCTGTTAAAACTATGTACACCTTGTTCATGCATGTGTGTCCTATCTAGTTAAGGGGTTGAATTAATGTCACTTAAATCCGGATTCAATGAGGTCGATTCGAATTATCAAATTGCAAAGTAAATAATACATCATAAATGTCCCTTTAATAGCTTATTTGGCAAAATCAAGGATTTGTAAAGTGACACGGTTTGGTTCAAATTTATGAACGATTTGTATAGTGAATACAATTTATGAACAACTGTGTATTCACTATACAAATCGTTCATAAATTTGAACCAAACTGACTTCTATAAGAGAATTATTATTTCACTATTTCACTTTCATTATGATTAAACATTTTATATATAATATCTCGTAGCTTATAATCCTGGTACCTTTGATAACTAATTATGCTTGAAGTTTTTATCAGACTAAACACAGGCACTTGTTTCAGTCAATGGGTGTAAACTATCCAAACTTTTACGAAAAAAATGTTGTACATGCGTGGATAGCAAACCCCATTGACAGAAACAATTGTGGACTAAATTATTAGAACCCGGATTTTCAGCACTATTCCGTCGATCGTTTTATCTTTTGCACCCACCGGAAGTTGCATGTGAAGGAAAATTCTCTCAAAATGTTCAAAAAGTTTGTATTTTCCAGATTCTTTTTAATTACTGACTAACAGATATAAGTATACAAACTAATACGATATCTTGAATAAATAAGAAATGAACTTTCTTAAAAAAAATAAGAAAAGTAACGTCACAATACTCAATAGTCAAAATAAAATATCATCAGCTGCTAGTGCAGTATTAGTAATTTACCTTGATACAATATTGGTTGAGATATTTTTGTGACGGATCAGTTGATACAAGCATAGAGGAGAACTTATAATTTCCATAAAGTTGAGAATGGAAATGGGGAATGTGTCAAAGTGACAACAACCCGACCATAGATGATAGAGCAGACAACAGACTAGTCCGAGATTACTCTGACGTCCAACGGCTGTTTTCCCAGACAAGCTGGGGCCGTGGGACGTCAGAGCTCGTCCAATATCAAAAAGTGGATATTTGCCCACCCAAAATAGATTCGCTGCTTCGTCGCTTCTGGTGCCGACTGACGGCCTTGGAATTATATAAATCGGACATCAATCTGTTCATTTTTCATTTATCTTTTCATTTATGTAAGTTTCACCTACCTGCCAACCTTTATTTTTCCATATTTTAACAGTTTTCACAGAGACCCATCGATTTCTGCATTTTGACTTTCACTTTCAAATGAACGTCAAGTTACGAGAGAGTTCGTGGCCTCGAGACTCAAATATGCAAATTTTGTAGGAGATCGATGTTTAACATTTAGTAGCCAACCACGATTTTTCACCTCCTTTACAGGAGATCGGTACTAAGCATTTAGTGAAAATGGACATAAACTAAACTCAAAATTATACACAAGAAACTAAAATTTAAAATTATACAAGACTAATGAAGGCCAAAGGCTCCTGACTTGGGACAGGCGCTAAATTGCGGCAGGGTTAAACATGTTTTTTTAGATTTAGCCTATGTAGAAATAACAAACTAACAACAATACGCACAGTAAAACTCAGTTGAAGAAAAGTCTGAGTCCAAGGTTTAGGGTTTCCGCTGGCCATGCTGGCGGTTGCCAATTTCGCAATTTGCGAAAAAATAATAATTGTGGCGATTTAAATTCATCATTGGCGATAGAATTTGGCAAAAGAAATATATTATACGATTTATTTTCAGCCATCTTGTTTATATACATTTTTTCTGGTTTCTCAGATTTTATCTGATCAGACAATATACTCGGAATTCTCCTTGAACTCATTTAGATTTTGACAGAAAATCAATAATCAGCTGATTGCATTTTGTGATATCGACAACAACAAAAATTAACAAAGGTGTTGATTGTATTGTTTAACAAAATGATATGGTTAAATGGCGTCTGACACATGTCACAAAATGATCATTTATTAACTTCTTTGCGACGTACGTGTTCAAGCAAACTTTTGACGTCTCCTTTCCTTCTTTTGATGATAGTCCAGAAACGAAAACTGTTGTTATGACGAAAAACATTTAAAAGCAAGAAAAATCTCGGACTCTGATTTAAAACTATTCTTTGACTTTGATACAGATAATTGATTTTATAGAGTTCTTGAAAGTCGTTTGTGTGACACGACATGTTTTTACGATATTTTGTTTTTTGCATAGTTTTACGATCTTTTAGGTCTCAACTTTTTCATTCACGATGGTCTAGACTAAAAGAAAACTGTCTTTATGAAGAAATCTTTGCTAAAGATTGGGAACAACCCCTCGAAAGGGAGTAACCCTTCAATGTATACCTACACCTTAAATGAGGGATCAATTCCAAGTGATAAAAGCTTTTGTTTTGTTGTAAAAACCACTTCATAATCATAGACCAAAAAGGGCACCTATTTTTCTTTTGAAGAAACTTTCCCAAAGAACTGTACATTCTTCTTTGTATTTTATGGTCAAAACATGTCCCAAGAATTTTGTTATATTATCATGATTATGGGACTGATTGATATCTTCTTTATTATCAAAAGTAAGTGGCCCGCGGGCCCTCTACATGTATTAGAAAAGTTGTTCAAAATACATGCATAATAAGATAAGTTTGAGAGAACAATCATAGACAAACGATGGGGGGGGGGGGGGGGGGGGGGTTAGAAAAAAATGAAGAAAAAAAATAAACGAAAAATATATGATGTTACATGTACATTTTGTACTTGGCGAAAAAATAACAAAGTGGTGAAAAATATATTGTTTTGGCGAAAGAGGTGGCGAAAAAAATAATTGACCCAGGGGAAACCCTGCCGATGTCAGAATATGAAACAAAAGAATAAGAAAATATTCCATGCTTGCTTATCCATGCTTTAATTTGAAGTAAAGGATATGATCACTTTTGTATTTCAAGAGCTTTTCTCAACTATTTGTATTTCACAAGGCTGTTATATATATATTGTTAAAGTGTTATCAATATGAGGGTAGGCTAGCTAGTCCAAATAAGTGTTATGAATACGAGGATAGGCTAGTCCAAAAATATAAAAATCCTGTACATGCTGTAAGACTATTTTATTTTTATCACTGAACTTGTACTCATTTTTGTTTAGTATGTTTAGGGGCCAGATGAAGCACGCCTCTTGGTGCAGGATTTTCTTGCTGTGTCGAAGACCCATTGGTGTCCTTCAGCTGTTTTCTGCTCTTTGGTCAGGTTGTTGTCTCTTTGACACATGCCCCATTTCCATTCTCAATTTTATTTATGCATTGTTATACATGTAAGACATCATTACTGCAAAACTAATTTTAATTTTTCTCTCAACTTTGAGACACAATTTTATCGTTAAACATGTTACATTGTAAATGTTCATGTGATGATGAAATGGTACTATATATTTATATGGTATCTGGTCTGTTTGCTCACAGTACACTTTGTCACCCTACATGATGGCACTATTTTGCAATTGACGACTGATTTTTATTCAAATTTTAGTTTAATTATGAATTAATAAATTTTTTTCAGATGTATTTATCTCTATTTTGAAATTTCCATAAATGATTTTTTTTTTTTTGTGATTTGATGTTTAATTAATTTTGTTGTATATGGGTAATAATAAACCATAAGTTTAAAAGATGTTTTGGCCACTGGCCTTTTCTAGTGTCCTTATTTTCCTTATATACATGTACCATTGTTCTGTGTTTGAAAATCATGATTGTTGTTAAAGGAGGGACGAAAGATACCAAATTAAAGGGACAGCAAACTCATAAATCTAAAACAAACTGACAACGCCATGGCTAAAAACGAAAAAGACAAACAAACAACAGCACACACCTTTGATGTAAATATAGGCTAGCTAAATTCTTTGTTAGAGCATTTTGTAGAGGACACCCATTGAAGATTTGCTTTCTTCTGCCTTTCTTTTTAATTCACATGATTCAAGACGTAGATAAACGAAATTTGCCTTAATTTAATTAGTGACAATCTTTTATTCAAGATTCATTTTATTTTGAGGAAACAGCTAAAAAATCTAATTCATTGCAATTGCAATACACTTACATTAACACGATTTCAGATATATTCAACACAAAACCAATAAATAGGATGGTAACATATGTCAATGGGGCAAAAATTAAAAATATGTTTGTTTCCCCTCCACCCATCTGGGTCAAAAACTTATTTCCGATAAAAAAATAGAAATTATTTTTATTCCTGAAAATAATTTGTTTCCATATTAGAAAAGTGCTTGAAAGCAAAAGGATTGATAATCTAAATAAATACACTCAAATTGAGCACACACAACTGATAAGTCAATCCATTCATTTGACATCCAGTTTAAAAATAAAAAAAAAACCTGCTTTCCTGGTCTGTTTACAAAGGGTAGAACCGAGGGAGGGGAAACAGGCATTCTTTTAAATGTAGCCTGGGAGGAGGATGTGAATGTGAGGTAACAGACCAACATTTGCTAAATATATATATGCAAATTCTTACCTATCTGTGCTTATTGGTGAAAAATATATATATATACTTGTATAAGGCATGTTTTAAAGTACTTTGCAATAGAACATTCATACATTGTAATAAGAAATTGGATTCTTTGAAATACTTAGTAACTATCACGACTATGCAAATTTAGCATGTTTAAAATTCAAAGTACCAAAAGTTTAAAAGGGATATTTACACCTATAGCTATATACTTGTAAATAGACACGCACAATTCTATGGTTTTATAACTAATAGTGAGAGTTTTGAAATTATAAGGAATGCACAATCTTTTTCATATTTAAATTTTATTATATTTGATACTGAATGACACCACCAACCATTGGTGCAAGACCTTAACAGTTAGTTAATGATGTAAATTAGATGACCTTATAATAAAAGGTGCTATTATCAAGAATTAGATTCAAAGTGATTATTGTCTCTTTTACATAAATATACATACATGTATGTAAAAATTATGATCAAGGTAAGTCAGCACCATTTATATTACATGTTAACATTTACCGGTACATAGATTAATAAGAAAGTTACGTTACATTTGTAGTTTTGTACATATTCAATTATGCGAATTATCCGATATCAATACATTATCATTTTCTTATTTTGCTAATTGTAGATTTGATGAGAGAGAAATGGTATCTGGGGTTAACAATCCTAAATCATCAGTACAGAAAGGTATCAGAAATTCAATATTAGAAAACTATCCAGCAATAGAAACATATCTAGATCAAATTATACCAAAGAAGGGAGATTTAAAAATTGTTAAATGGTAAGATTTTATACTTGTTCAGAGGGTTAGATTCAAGATTCAAAGTTTTATTTAGAGTTGATATTCAATAAACTACATAACACAAGCTCTAGTGAGCTTTTCAAATCGACTTAAAAGCAAAAGAATTTAAAGTCGATAGGTTTTAAGGATGCTGTAATATATATTAACTTCAAGAAGGACCACTATTAGAAGTACGGTACATCAATCATGAAACTTTTTTCAATAGTTCTGGGTAGACAGTATGGTCCTACATTTATTTTCTTGCGTTCCAGAAGACTTAACAAATTTGAATAAATATGGAACAGTGTAATTTCTTAGTTTGTAATTATTTATTCAAATAATATCATAATGAAAGAGGGGCAAAAGATACAAGGGAGACATTCTAACTCATAGATCAAAAGTAAACTGACAATGCCATGGCCAAAAAAGAAAAAGACAAACAGTCAATTATAGTACACAAGACAAAACATAGAAAAATTAAAACTAAGCAACACTAACCCCACAAAAAACTGGAGGTGATCTCAGGTGCTCTAGAAGGGTAAGCATATTCTGCTCCACATGTATGTGGTAGGCACCTGTCGTGTGAATGAAATAAAGTTGTCATTTTAAAAATAATGTAATGTGGTATATTATAAGCAAGTCCAAAGGGTAAAAAAGTAAAATCATGAACATATATATTTTGGATAACTAATTAAGATGTCAAATGATTCTTATCTTAAAATGTACTTGTCAAACTGAAATAATAATCTTGATCGTTAAACAAATTATCATTTATCAATATGCTGGTAAATTTTTTCACTGGTGATGTTTGAGAGGAGGAGTAATTAATTTCCAGATCCAGGGGGGTTCCAGGGGGGAAATGTTTTTAAATAGGGACTTATAGTTGAAAACCCCTTCTTTATCCTTGGTTGGAACAAAGCCTTTTAAAAATGATGTGATTCATCCTGGTTTAGTATGGTATTCATACATTTACTAGCTAACTGTAACAAAATGATCAAAATGCAATTTGTTAAATTTTATTTGCTGTCACTGAACAAATATTTTTTTTATTTCTTTGTAGTCATGAACATATAGAAATATTAGCGAACGCAAAAGGAGAGCCTGTATTCTTCAGACATAGAGATGGTCCATACATGCCTACACTCAGGTTATTACATAAATGTAAGTTCTGCACGGAAGAGACCAGATAAGTTGACCAATAATTGTGAATTTGTGATGATTGTCACTTTTTTGATAGGTTTCTTTCTTTCTGAATGTATACTAAAAAGTTGGATTTATATCAATAAGACAGTTTAAGGTGGTACCTAACACTACAAGGAGATAACTCTGTAAAATCAGCTAAACGTTTTAGTTACGTTGTGTTAAGGGAATATCAAGCTTCTCAATGATCAAAATAAGTGTTTGTCAAACTGCTATATAACCAGTGTAATTTTTCTGATAAAACGGTTGGTTCAAATTTTTTGAAATTTTTATATTTATGTAAAAGGGTCCAGGTAAATACTTTGTCAAAATTTTGAGAAAGTAAACGAGCCAAATTAATTTTAGTTAAAGTGTTGGGTACCACCTTAATACCCAACAACACTTAAGTTATCTATAAACTTCATGGAAAAATTACCCAGTGTTTAATCCTGCAGATTTGTTTCATCTTGAAATTAACTACAAATGCATGATGCTATTGCATTCTTAAAGTTTGATTCAATACATTTGTGTGCACATTTTTTTTTTACATTTATCCTGCAATATGGTGTTCTATACAGATACAGCCCTACAGATATCGCTATGCTGTATCTATATACTATACAGATATCTCTTTTAAAAGATCGCATACACCTTGTTTTCTAGCCTCGTACAAATACAGCTGATATTTAAAGACACTAAACAGTTATTGTCTATATTTACATGAACTTACAAATTATATCCACATGACCAAATTATGAGTATCTTGTATTACTGTTTTGATGATGAATTGTATATATTAGAAACAAATTCATGTTAAAAATTTAAAAGATTTATATAATACATAGATATAAGAAGATGTGGTGTGAGTGCCAATGAGACAACTGTCTCATCCTAGTCACAATTTGTAAAAGTAAACCATTATACGTCAAAGTACAGTCTTAAACATGGAGCCTTAGCTCACACTGAACAGCAAGCTATAAAGGGCCCCAAAAATTACTAGTGTAAAACCATTCAAAATGAGAAAAACAACAGTCCAATCTATATAAAAAACTAGAAACACTTATGAACCACATAAAAAAAACGACAAGTACTGAACCACAGATTTCTGACTTAGGACCAATGCAAACAAATGCAGTGGTTAAAACTTTGTACATTTGTGCTGCTTCTTGTTGAATTAAACTAAATGGTACTTTGTAGTACTTATATATTCACTCAATGTCACTTAAATTTTTGATACTATCACTAAGCAAGCAGGTTATAATTATTTACTGATTTTGGACATTTGGTAGATTATTGGCTTCCTTATTATGTCCAGTGTATTTTGATAGTTTTCATATATAATAAATAGAATGTTACAAAATTATTGTAAGTTTGATCTCTTTCAACCATAAGCTTATATCAAAGTAGGGTTTATAATTTTCTCATTAAAAATCATCCAAAATGTACAGCTTTTTTCTCTTTAAAATTTGGCAAGACTATATATTTCTTGGGTTTATTAGTCCCCTATCAGACAAAGGGGACTTTAGGTTTGCACTTTGTCTGTCTGTCACTTTTTTCTTTGTGCTTGAAGATATTGATTTCATTTTTGGTATGTAGTTTTATCATGACAATTTGCAGATCAAGTTAGCATTTTGTTCCAGTGGAATGAATTTTTTACTGGTAGCTAGGGAATTATATGTATTGCACGGCAATATGCACAGAATGCACTGTCAATCTTGTGGAAACCAATTTATCTTTCTATTTCAGACCCATTCATATAACCACACATAAATTTCTATTTCAGACCCATTCATATAACCACACATAAATTTCTATTTCAGACCCATTCATATTACCACACATAACTTTCTATTTCAGGCCCATTCATATTACCACACATAACTTTCTATTTCAGACCCATTCATATAACCACACATAACTTTCTATTTCAGACCCATTCATATTACCACACATAACTTTCTATTTCAGACCCTTTCATATTACCACACATAACTTTCTATTTCAGGCCCATTCATATTACCACACATAACTTTCTATTTCAGGCCCATTCATATTACCACACATAACTTTCTATTTCAGACCCATTCATATTACCACACATAACTTTCTATTTCAGACCCTTTCATATTACCACACATAACTTTCTATTGCAGGCCCATTCATATTACCACACATAACTTTCTATTTCAGGCCCATTCATATTACCACACATAACTTTCTATTTCAGGCCCATTCATATTACCACACATAACTTTCTATTTCAGACCCTCATATTACCACACATTACTTTCTATTTAAGACCCATTCATATTACCACACATTACTTTCTATTTCAGATCCATTCATATTACCACACATGCAGGTAGACAAAGGGGCAATACGTTTTGTATTAAGTGGAGCTAATATTATGTGTCCAGGATTGACATCGCCTGGTGCCAAGATGTCAAATTTAGAAGAGGGACAAGTAGCAACTATTGTGGCAGAAGGCAAAGAACATGCATTAGCTGTTGGAAAATTAGTTATGTCAACACAAGAAATGTAAGATTTTACAATGCTTATAGCTGTACACTTTAAGTTTAGATGAAGACAGCTACTGATTGAAAATACACCTTATCATGTTACAGGGTAGGGTAAATTCTATCTATGCCAAAAGCCTATGTTGTGCAAATTGTTGAGGCCCTATTTTGCGTTTGGAACAAATTTTGTATTATTTAGTATTTATTCCAGTGGAAATAATATTTCAGAATATGTGTTCCATTTGAAATGATCAAGTTGGTATCAAACTTATGACTGATATGTGTCAAATTTATATCAAATGTAGGTATACTAGTTAATGTTAGTTTGTCTTTCTGTCCTACAGTGTAGCCCTCAAATTATGCTGTCCCTAAATAGTTTAGTATCCTTTTCTCAAGAACTACAAATCAGACCATCATTAAATTTGGTATCAAGCTTCATGTGAGCATGCTACATGTATACTGTGTGATGCATTTTCATTATATTCTAGTCTCATGTGGAGAATTGTCTCATTTGCAATCTTACTACAACTTTATGATTTTCTTTTTTATATTTACACAAAGGCCATGTACTGTAAATTTCGGAAATTATTGCCTGCATTTAATATTGCGATTTTGTCATTTTAGACTTAAATACGATTTTAATTTTTACAATTTTGAGAAAAATCCTGTTTAATTTATATAAAATATTTCAAAATGCGAGTTTAAATTATTGCGTTAACAACTATGTCACATTTTTTTCAATAATAAAAACCTTACAATAATTTCTGAATTTACAGTATGAAAATTTATCACATTTTTCTCAGAAACTTCAAAACATGCTTTATGAAATATGATGTAATCAAGTTTCATGTGAGCATGCTCTACTGTGAAATATGTTTAATTATTCCACTGTGTATACATATTGATAGTTTTAACAATATTTGATTGGTTGAGACTATCCCACATGTCATTAAACAAATCTTCATATTCCCTTCTGAGGATCATATTCCCCTCTGAAATGTCAGGATAATGTTGTGCAACGTTACGTGTGGTTAATGAAAAGTAGCGTTTTGAACTTCTTAAAAATTTCTTCTTAAAATAGCGGTAGCAAAAATCATTATCATGATCAAATTTATTTCAGACGTTAGAACAAAAAAGACTAATAATTAACTTTTGATCTGTACTGTTTATCAATGTGTATGTCCCATTTATTTAACTTATAAAAACAAGCGGATAAGAAAATAATTGTATGCAAAATAGTATTTAATGAATTGATAGTAAACAAAGCATAGGCAGTGGAATAAAACATTCATTTCCCTTTTCCTCGGGAAATATATGTATAATATCCACCACTTTCTCAGATATAAGAAGATGTGGTATGAGTGCCAATGAGACAACTCTCCATCCAAGTCAATTTGTAAAAGAAAAACATTAAAGGTCAAAGTACAGCCTTCAACATGGAGTCTTGGCTCACACCTGTTTTAAAACTAAACACAGTTCATAATTATGGCATGTTAATATAAGTGAGCAATAGGTCACAGTTCAATTTGTATCATATTTAGCTGATTTTAAAACATATATTTGTTAATAAATAATCTTTTAACCAAATATATTTTTTGTCTTTTCAGATTAGACAAGAATAAAGGCATAGGTGTTGAAAATATACATTACTTAAATGATGGATTATGGAACATGAAAAATGTTAAATAAAAGTGTTTGCATTAAGATCTGAACTATCTATTTATAACAAATTGTTGTATCTGTGATAAATTATTTTATAACGATGCACAGGTTAAATTTGTACATGAATGTTACTGAAATCTTGAACTTCATACATTTTCTTGTAGACGAATGTTACTGAAATCTTGAATTTTATACATTTTCTTCTCATATCCTAATCAAAACTTGGTTAACTTTACTAATAAAACAAACAAAAATTACAAATGAAAGCTAGATTTTCTACCGAAATGAAGTTAGATATTTATATTAAAATGTCATGTACCATTATGACACTTAATGTTCGAAATAAATGAATTTGTCTTATTTTCAACAAGTTATTAATTTTCTTAAGGTTTGTTTTAGTGTATGTTATGTAAGTTAATTTAAGGACTCAATGTAATAGCAATGTAGGTTTTTTTTTATTGGTGATTTTGCAATTTTTGTCTATTTGGCAAGAATATTAGAAATCACAACAGATATTTAAACGTTAGAATCAAAGAGATAATCAGATTTTTGAAGGATATGAAGATGATTTTGCTTTATAAATGTTCATATGGTAGATATTGAATTTATAGAAAAAATAAATTTAAAAGAATTTGGGGTGAATTTGGGGTATTAAATTTTAAAACAAAAATGTAAACAACTGAATGTGTCTCTATAAAGTGATTTAATAATCTTTTCCATTTTAAGTTATTATGGTTATCATTATTTTACTTTTGTTTTGATATTATTCTTGTTATAGTCGATTGTTTGTTTATTTTCTCTGTTTCTTTACATTTAAGTCTGGTAATTATATTTTTGTCCTGTAGATCTGTTATTTATAATATTCAACAATTAGATTTACAGACGATCAATATTACTGGTCAGCATCAGCATTATATGTCATATGAAGCTTGTTTTCAAATTTGTTTACATATATTGTTTGGTGAGACAGCAGAATATTAAGAAACTGCTTTCCCAGTTTTTTACAATGATATGAACATGAACTACTTTTAAAGTAAATATACATTCAGATAGAGTTCAAGATGATTTACTTACCATTCAGTTCATTAAACTATAATGAACTGGTCCAAAGCATAATTTCACTGGATAGTCAACAATTATGTGAGTTAAACTCCATAAATTGTACTGAACATTCAATAAAGAAAATCTAATATTACAGAACTGTTTTTGTCAATTGCCGTGTTTGCAACTCCGCCTTTGGACACATAAGCACTCTGGTACCCAGTATTAAACTACTACCTTAGGACACAAAAGCTCTCCTCATTTTACAAAGAACTAGCTTATGTCCAGCTGGTCCGAGTACACAGTTATTTCGTAGTGCATTCCTTTTAGACAATAAATGGAAATAAAAAAATCCCACCTGCGCTTTCTCAATAATATTTTTACAGTGTTATGTACCACTTTTGGGACAAATTATAACAAAATTATAGAAAACTTCATCGGCTCTAACTCAAAATATGGACAATTTTATGTTCAGGGGGTCTTGAAATCTTTTGACAGCTTCCGAAATACTTATTTTTAACCTTTTTCAGCTGGACCAAATCACAACTTTACTTTCAAATTCATGAATCAAATTTTTTCACAGTGTAATTTTATCCCCCTACCTGCTATTTGAGGCATAAAACATGAAGAAATAAATTTGAAAGGGGTAAAAAAAAGATTGGCAAGTAACACACTGTCCACACTAGGGACTATATTCGTGGACAACGATAATCAAGGGACAATAACTGTGTACTCGGACCAGCTGGGACATGTTGAATTGCTCACTGTTTATGGATGTCAAATCATCCAAATAGATTACAAAAACTTAATGGGTAAGATATTAATAATTATACATTCATTATCTAGCATGTGTTAGAATATTTACTATTGGATGCTCACCTGACATTTTTTGGGATAAAGATTGCTTTCCTGGAATCAAAACCCTAATAAGGCTGGCCGCTTGTTTGCTATACTTTCCAGTCCCCAACATTTTATTTTTATTCTGTAATCCTATTCAAGTACATTTCAAGATTTTGATCAATTTCTATTTACTAAGATATTCAAGTAAAAAAATGGTGTGTATAAACATTAAAATTAAATCAGATCTTATAATCGCAATAAAAAGGTTACTTTTAAATTAAAGTTATCTTTCTTTGTCCAGAATTGTTTAACCATTTCAAATATTGCCTACCAATGATGATATAATTCACTGTTGAATTTTAAGTTCTCACTGCAAAACAGATGTAATCTTTGCCCTTTAGTGTCCACAATTACTTTGATTGAATAAGCCTTAATGAAAAAATGAAATAAAATTACTCACTAGTACTGGTTATTACATGTTTAGTTAGGTTTGGTCATCAAAAGAAATATGAAAAAATGTGTTTCCATCAGAATCAAATGATTAGAAAATTCAATTGAAATTATCTATTTATCCTATTACAAACCTTAGAATTAGAACTCAGAAATACATTAACACAATCCAACAGTTGGCATAATTAATAAAATTAAGGCCTTTTGGTGCACTTGGAATTTGCTGATATTATAGAAACTGTACTCTGTAGTATTACATAATATTATACAAAATGTGAGGAATTTTCAACTGCATTGTAATAAAAAAAAAATATGCCATTGTGTCTTTTTATGCCCCACCTACGATAGTAAAGGGGCATTATGTTTTCTGGTCTGTGCCTCCGTTCGTCCGTCCGGTTAAAGTTTTTGGTCGAGGTAGTTTTTGATGAAGCTGAAGTCCAATCAACTTGAAACTTAATACACATGTTCCCCATGATATGATCTTTCTAATTTTAATGCCAAATTATAGTTTTGACCCCAATTTCATGGTCCACTGAACATAGAAAATGATAGTGCAAAGTTCAGGTTAAAGTTTTTGGTCAAGGTAGTTTTTGATGAAGTTAAAGTTACATCAACTTGAAACTTAGTACACATGTTCCCTATGATATGATCTTTCTAATTTTAATTCCAAATTAAAGTTTTGACCCCAATTTCACAGTCCACTGAACATAGAAAATGATAGTGGGAGTGGGGCATCCGTGTACTATGGACACATTCTTGTTGATTCATATTTTAGGACTGTCATTAGATTGTGTTTATATTATAGTATTTATGTTGTCTCATCTGCAAAGAAAGTTGTACAATGCCAGCAGATATAGAGATTACAATGTGTATACACTATTTGTAGAAAGCTTTATATATTGTAGGCAGGTAGGGTCCACCTTAACTTAACCTCATTTCATGGATAAGTGATCAAAGTTAAGTTAAAGTGAAGTGGTCAAAACAGATGATACAAGCAGTATACTTTAATTAATAGGTCAACTACATTAGATGTACAGAATTCTTGAAAGGTGTACATGTCCGTCTTACAGGGTTCATATAAGAATGGTCTCATTTTCATGGTTCATTGGTCAATGTTTAAGTTTATTGTTGAGTCTGTTACTTTTGTTGCAGAAAGCTTGACATAGGGATAGTGATCCAGCTGCAGTGTTAGCTATAACTTCTTTAAAGCTATATATTTTAGAAGCTGGAAAACCTTGATGCTTCATACTTTGTATATAGATGCCTTATGTTATGAAGTGTGCATACCAAAAATACCCTATCTGAGATACTATAAGCAATAGGCCTAGTGATGTTTGATGTATGGAAGGTGTATATGTCCAACTGGCAGGTTTCATCTGACCTGTACCTTATTTTCATGGTTTAGTGGTTACAGTTATGAATTTGTGTTTTGGTCTGATTTTCTTATACTGTATGCAATATGTCTACTATATTTTGTGTATTGATTGATTGTAAGGTGTACATTTCCAACTGGCAGGTGTCATCTGACCTTGATCTCATTTTCATGGTTCAGTGGTCAAAGTTAAGTTTTTGAGTTTTGGTCTTTTTTTCTAATACTATATATGCATTAGGTCAACTATATTTTGTGTATGGAAATATGTTATGATGTTCATGTCAGTCTGACAAGTTTTATTTGACTATGACCTCGTTTTCACAGTTCATTGCTCAGTGTTAAGTTTATGTTTTGGTCTGTTTTTCTTAAAATATAAGAAATAGGTCAACTATATCTGTTGTATGGAAGGATTGTAAGCTGTACATGTCTGTCTGACCTTGCCCTTATTTTCATGGTTTATTGGTCAAGGTTTAGTTTTCTAGGTTAAGTGTTTCTTAGAAACTAGAATCAATAGGTCAACTGTATTTAGTGTATTGAATGATTTTAATGTGTACATGAATTACTAGTTTGGTTTATATGAACTTGACCTCATTTTCTTGGATCATGTTAAGTTTATAATATAGTTGTAGTTAAGATGTATATAAAGGACTATCTACATTATAACAATGGTTAGTAAAAAAGGTGAGACATTTCAGCATGTGGACTCTTGTTTTCATAATTGTGTAATGTCCTTAGGTAGTGAAAATAGCTTAGTTCCCAGACATTTAATACACTTAGCTTGTTTCACTTGCTTTTTTAAATCAAATTAAACGCATGTTTAGGACAAGAACATGTTAATGCAATATGGATATGAACCCAACTTTGCACTATCAATTAAGCTTAGTGGTATTTTGAAAGTAGTAGTTTATAGGGTAACCCCCCAACAGGAAGACGTCCATCTACCTAAGACACATTATGCTGACTCTAAGGTGACCTGTCTCACTGCTATTACTCCTTAGTGGTAAAACAAATATCTATAACTTTGACATCTACTGTTGGCAATTTTGAAATTTACAATCCATTTCAAAATAATAACACTTGTAAAGGACAATTGCAGGATTATATCTGTTAAGTTTGATTTCAATTGATTCATTTAAATTCTTCAGAACTTTTCTATTTTCAGCCAATTAAAAATCGGAAAAGGCCAAACCAGGTATGTTGAATGAAGGAAAGGTTCACAAGTAACTGTACACTGTATGTACCTTGTAGAGACATCTCTGTCAAGTCTGGTTAAAATTAAGCCATCAAAACCAATAATATTGGTTTTTTTTTTAACAAAACAAACATCACCAATGAGGCTTCAATTCAAGGACTGTCTACTCAATTGTATTGCCTCGTTTTGTTTAAAGTTGCCATGTAGGCTCAGTAGGCCATTGAGTTGTGTAGGCTAGTTGTGGTGGCCTTGTTTTTATATGACCGCAAAAATTGAAAAATTTTTGGTCGTATATTGGTATGACGTTGGCGTTGTCGTCTGTGTCGTCGTCCGAATACTTTTAGTTTTCGCACTCTAACTTTTGTAAAAGTGAATAGAAATCTATGAATTTTTAACACAAGGTTTAGGACCACAAAAGGAAGGTTGGGATTGATTTTGGGAGTTTTGGTCCTTACCTTTTAGGAATTAGGGGCCAAAAAGGGCCCAAATAAGCATTTTCTTGGTTTTCGCACTATAACTTTAGTTTAAGTATATAGAAATCTATGAAATTTTTACACAAGGTTTATGACCACAAAAGGAAGGTTGGGATTGATTTTGGCAGTTTTAGTTCAAACAGTTTAGGAATTAGGAGCCAAAAAAGGGCCCAAATAAGCATTATTCTTGGTTTTTGCACAATAACTTTAGTATAAGTTAATAGAAATCAATGAAATTTTGACACAAGGTGTATGACCACAAAAGGAAGGTTGGGATTGATTTTGGGAGTTGAGGTCTGAACAGTTTAGGAATTAGGGGCCAAAAAGGGGCCCAAGTAAGCATTATTCTTGGTTTTCGCACCATAACTTTAGTATAAGTAAATAGAAATCTATGAAATTTAAACACAAGGTTCATGACCACTAAAGGAAGCTTGGGTTTGATTTTGGGAGTTTTGGTCCCAACAGTTTAGGAATAAGGGGCCCAAAGGGTCCAAAATTGAACTTTGTTTGATTTCATCAAAAATTGAATAATTGGGGTTCTTTGATATGCCGAATCTAACTGTGTATGTAGATTCTTAATTTTTGGTCCCGTTTTCAAATTGGTCTACATTAAGGTCCAAAGGGTCCAAAATTAAACTAAGTTTGATTTTAACAAAAATTGATTCCTAGGGGTCCTTTGATATGCTGAATCTAAAAATGTACTTAGATTTTTGATTATTGGCCCAGTTTTCAAGTTGGTCCAAATCGGGGTCCAAAATTAAACTTTGTTTGATTTCATCAAAAATTGAATAATTGGGGTTCTTTGATATGCCAAATCTAACTGTGTATGTAGATTCTTAATTTTTAGTCCCGTTTTTTTTTTGAAATTTGAATTGAGATCAGTTTTGGAAAAAGGGAAAGGGGGGGGGGGGTTAAATTTTTCTCATTTCAGATTTCATAAATAAAAAGAAAATTTCTTCAAACATTTTTTTGAGAGGATTAATATTCAACAGCATAGTGAATTGCTCAAAGGCAAAAAAATATTTTAAGTTCATTAGAGTAAGACCACATTCATTCTGTGTCCGAAACCTATGCTGTGTCAACTTTAGAGCTGAATCCAGCTTGAATGTTGTGTCCATACTTGCCCCAACCGTTCAGGGTTCAACCTCTGCGGTCGTATAAAGCTGCGCCCTTGTGGAGCATCTGGTTTGCTTTTTGGTTGGGTTGTTTTCTCTTTGACACATTCTCCATTTCCATTCTCAATTTTAATATTTATGGTACTGATGTAGTCAGTTTATAAGAAGCACTACAGCCACTAACAATATTAACTTTTATTATGAACATTTAGAACATCTCTTTAACAAAAATTAGTTAACATATACCGTATTTACAACAAAAAAATAAGTATAATCTCAACATATATACAACCAACAAATATCACTGTAAATATTTATATCTTATAATTATTTACTGAAAGAAAATAAACATCAGAAATGAAAATGTACAATTTAACAAAGAAATAATTAAATTAATCAAATCCTGATACATTGTATATAAACTGTTCTAGAAAAAAAAAACAATATTAATTTTTGAGCCGTTTACTTTTAAATATGTTGCATGTTTCATAAATCAGTATAATTGTGATGTTGAACATGTTGAATGCATAAAATGATATAATTGCACAAATTTACATCAGTGTCTTTGCTAGAAGATTTATAATAAAGGAACCTTATGCATAAGTTGTTGTCCCATTCATTTAAAATTTGAAACTCTCATCTTCTCTATATACGCACCCATCCTTTAAATTTAATTACCACCAAACTTTCTGTCAAATACCCATATCTTTCAGGTTAATTAAACATGGACTAGGGGAAACACTGAACATAATCTAGACAAATAGTTCACCAAAACTTTATCATTGTTTTCTCTTTTATTCTAGTGATCAGAGAATTCTAAATATCCACAAAGCAATTAACATGATTAACATATTTAATTTCTGTTGCTGATCTCACATCCCTACTATCACTATGCATTCTTGTAGAAGTGAACAAAATAGATAGAAATTAAGCACCAGAGACTGGAATTGCATATATTAAAAAAAACAAGAATGTGTCCCCAGTACACGGATGCCCCATCCGCACTATCATTTTCTATGTTCAGTGGACCGTGAAAATGGGGTTAAATCTCTAATTTGGAATTAAAATTAGAAAGATCATATCATACAGAACATATATACTAAGTTTCAAGTTGATTGGACTTCAACTTCATCAAAAACTACCTCGACCAAAAACTTTAACCTGACATGGGACAGACGGACGAACGGACGAACGAACGAACAGACGGACGGACGGACGCACAGACCAGAAAACATAATGCCCATAAATGGGGCATAAAAAAAGAAAGAAAAAAAGTGAAATTGCCAGGGGAGATAACTTATTTAACAATTTGATAAATTAAGGGGGAGATAATTTACTTAGATAATAATGTAAATTGACCAAGGTATATTTTGTCATGTTTATAAAATCGCAAGAATTAAAAAAGAGTTCATTTTGTTACCTGAAATCATCTAATCTTATTAAAGCCAAATCCAAGTTATCAATTTCCATAGGTAAGATTTTTTTTTATTTTCCTTTTTAAATTGTTACAACTTTTTGACCCACATTTCCCGAACTACAAGTATGGAGAATGAAATGTTCTAAATGGATGTACTCTTATAATGCTAAACACTATTTTAGGAATTTAACCTTTAGAAGAAAAAATGCCTGTCGAATCTGATCAAAAACTTGTCCTAAAATTAATGCCTCTGACAAGTAAAATACACTAATTATTGGTTAATGATGTCATATCTAAAATATCTTAAAGAGCCTTTTATCATCTTTAAACTTTTTTAGGGGGGAAGGCTGGAGTATTAAATAAAAAAAAAATATCATTAAATTGCATAACATTAAATGCTTACAATTTATGGGATAAACAGCCATTTCTCCTTTATGGCAATACAAAAATTGAAATTAAGAAAAAGAAGTGTGCATTTTAAATTGTAATTTTGATCAACTAACAAAGATACAAAATTAATCAACAATAATACATGAATAATGCACTTTTAGACAAAACTAAACTGAAAACTTAAAATATGTAATAATGCCTCTTTAACACATACATTTATCCAAATCGAATATATATGCTAATTGCGTTAACACACTCTTCTTTTTTAATTCGAATTGGCTAAATCGCATTATCCATTTCGCATTAGAAATGCTTTTAAAAAAAAAACAAAAAACATAGCATTCTCAGATCCATGTAAACCAACTTGGATACAGCTCTGCATTTTTTCAGATTGGCAAAAAATTACAAATTCACTTAATTCTCTCTGAATTAATAGTTTCAAAAAATAAAATAAATATTACAAAAAAAGGTCAACACATAAAAAAAAAGTTTCATAGAAGGTCTATATCATTAAAAGTGTATTATGTGTACATGGTGTAAGTAGAAAGAAAAGGTGCATGATTTATAGGGATACCATCTGATAGAAAAAGTATTATTTTCATGTTTTAAACATGTTAAAAAACAGAAAGGACATTTGATTCAACCACTCATAGCAGGAATTTAACAGTACCTTCCCTTTAGCATAATGCCATTGTAAACTTTTCACATTGTTTTATGGATAAACTCTTAAATTATTACATAATACAATATATATTAATACATGATATATCAGTAACTTCTACCATTGGACAACCATTACCCAAAAACAATAATAATTCAGTTTTCAACTGTTATAATCTGCAGGGGCGGATGCAGGAATTTTCGAAAGGGGGGGTGCTAACCCAGGGCACCCAGGGCAAAGGGGGGGTGCAAAACATATGTCCCGATACAAATGCATTGATCGGCAAAAATAAAGGGGGGGTGCGCTTCCCCGGAACCCCCCCCCCCTGGATCCGCCACTGATCTGATTCCTTTCATTAGTCGTGTTCATGTGGTTTTGAACGTCTTTTCCACAGTAATTTGTACAGACTGTCACCTACCAGTACCATCAAAAATTTAGGTATTTAATTGTTTTGATTTTGTTCAAATGTTACATACACTGGTGGAGTTTTAGAAGGTTTCTTTTCAATCATTTGGCAAGATACAGTTCCATCACCATTATCAATTTGATTGGCTATTCTATGTCGCCAACGGAGATGTTCATCCTTTGTTTTAGTGTCTGAGAACACACTTATACACAAGGGACATTTTATAAAGTTCTTTTCATTTTGAACACAATATGGTACAATAAATTTTGTAACTAGACCTGTAACCATGGGAGTATCTACAGACGACGCCTCCATATCAAAGTGAGGCTGACTTATTGAACCAACACTTTCAATGGTTAGGCCAGAGTTCTCATTTCTTTCACAGTCCTTTAATGTTTCAAATTCATACGGATTTTGTGCTATTGTTTTAAATTCATCCATTGCCCCTTCCCGCCTCTCTTGAATTTCGTCTTTTTGTTCATCTGGTAAAACAGAATGTACTTCAAATAAATGTTTGTTTCTTGATGTAGTATTAGCAAAATAACCTTTACAAACATCACAAAGAATTAGTTCATTAATGCAATTTTGTTCTTCGTGTTTGTCACGGTCTTCACGATCACTGAACCGTAATTGACAGTGATAACAGGCATATCTATAGTGACTTTGATCCACATCCATGTCCTGAACATCAATTATTGCTTCTGTCTTCATGGTTTGATCTGCCATCTTAGCAGTTTGATCTGCCATCTTAGCAGTTTGATTTGCCATCTTAGCAGTTTTTGTTGTTGATTTGACGGCAACAGATCTATTCTTCATCTTTCTCTTTGGTGGTTTCCTACGTAGTGACATTGTAAATTCTGTTTCATCTATATCAGCCATTAATTCTTTTCCAGACGGAGTGTAAACATCATCTTCTTTGTCACTATTTTCATTTAGAGAATCAAAGTCTTCCTCTTGACTACTGAAATCTGCCGATTCATCATAAACTACAGTCTTTTTCTTTTTTCTTGGTGGTTGTCTTTTCCCTCTAGCAGATGATTTTTCCTCTAACATTTTCCTCATTATAGTGTCAAATTGAAAACCTGATGGTTTCGATTGTTTTGATTGGCCCCTGCTTTCAGAAGATGACTGGCTGACATCAGAGTGTTGCGACATCTGCATATCTCCGGCTGGACCACTCGGAAAAAGGTCCTGGAATGTTGCAAAAGGAAGACGGTAAAGTAATGAACTATCTGGGTCATCACTCTTTTCAGTAGTTTGTTGAGGAGTTTGGGGTTCTGTTTTTGACTTTGGTGCAGAGGTGGCTGCTGCTTTACGATTTTTTGTATATGTTTCTTCCTTTCCATTTAAAATCTTAGCCAATATAGAATTGGAACTACTTTGAGGTGGTTCATTCTGACTAGATGTAACTTCATTCATGCTGTCTTTGTTATTTTTATCAGTACACCCTCCAAAATCAAGATTAGAGGTATTGGCAGTTCCTCCATAATCTAATTCATTCCATACAGGCTCATTCTTAACATTGATAATAGCAGATTTCTCAATTGCTTGTTCTTTAAAGTTATCTCCCATGTCATGACTGGTTGCCGTTTGATCATTCATTTCCTCTTCTACTGGTTCCTCTTTCACTGACATCATCAGCTCACCAGTGTCATTTACATTATTTTGTTCCACCTTTTCGATACTCTCTTGTTCAGATTGTTGTGTCTGTTTTTGTTTATGAGATGACAATATTTTTAGAAGACTAGATGCAGGCCTCTCACTGTCCATACCTGATGGACTTGGGGCCATGTTCCCAAACAAGCTCTCTCTTTGCTGTGGAATTGGATTAACTGATGATAGAGTAGGACTAGCACTTGAAGCACGATTTCTATGATTTTCTTGCAAAGTTTGTACTAAAAATGGAAATCTTGCTGAATTTTCAGGTGTAACACGAGATGGAACTTTTTTTCTACTACTACTAGAAGATAAAGATGATGACTGTTGTTTTGGGGCACTCTGGTTATTACTTTGAGACCCAGAATTCCAAACAACTACCTTGGGATCAACCTGACTGTTAGTCTTATTATTGTGTAAGTCTGCTCGTGTTTTACGTTGGTTGGTACTTGTTTTTTGATTGGTTAAAGTGTTAACACTTGTAAATAGCTGTCCTTTTTCAGTTAATAAATCATGAATCTTAACTACATGTTGTTCCTTTGAATTTAATACAGAAATGCAGATAAGTCCATCCACTTCTATTGCACTGTTGTAGTTTTCTTTACACAGATTCAGTACTGAATCTCGCAATGTAAAACAAATTCTCTCTTTATCCTCCTCACTCTGAAAAAAAGAAAATTAAAGTGGTGAATTGCAGGATAAAAAGTTGTCTGAAAATACTTGACAAGCATTTACTTTCTATGTTTTATTGTATACATGTGACAGTGTGTGTATGTTTTGATAAGTATGACAATGTATTGCTATATTATTGCATTTATTTTATTGGATTTGAAATCAACCAAGAGATTATGTTTGAACCTTGTCATGCTTGTCTTGTATATCATATAAATACTGACGATAAATAAAGATTAGCAGTAATACATGTATGTCTATTTTATCTGTCTATGAAAGGAATGTTTAATTGTACTTTAAATTCCAGATTTAAGTTAACCAACCTATGATCATTTTTTTTCTATTTTTCTCTATTGTTTATTTTTTTTCTATTTTTCTGCAGTTTTACAACAATTTGTTTTTTGTCTGTAAGCCTCATCCAGACACATATGGCTGAAACATCTTATATGATACATTTGTACCTACCATTCTTGGGTCAGACATTTCTTCTTCTCTTGATACACCTATAGAGCCACTTTTGTAGTAATGCAGATCATGAACTCTTGCCATATGTTGCTGAAGCTGATTGGTGCAGCTCTGTGGGGCCGCATAGTTGCATTGTGGATGGACACAGTTTATCATTGGCCCATGAACTGTCTGTGTATGTCTTATCAATGTAGCTTGTCTATTGAAAGTTTTATCACAAATTTCACAGCTGAGAAACTTTACTATATCTGTATTTTCACCACTGTGTTTATGTGAAGTCATTTGCTAAAATAAGATACAATGTATATTAACAATTGAAAAATTATATATCAAATAGTTTTAAAACAAAATAGCAATAACTATAATTGCTAACTATGCAATTGTCCATATCATTTATATTTCTAAGGGGTATAGTTATTTTAGAAATAGCCGATCAGCACCGATTATCTAACTTTTCCAAGACATTGTTGATCAATGTTTATAATATAAATGTCATAAAAATCTAGCAAAAGATGTACATTGTACACATGAGAGCTCATACAGACAGAATTTCTAAGTTCCATGCAACATGTCACATGGGGACAAAAACTAGAGGCCTGAATCACTCACCAACATTGTAAACAACTCACAATAAAATTTACATGTATAACAGAAATCTGTTTTGTTGATCAGTAAGCCTGTTTAGTTTCTCTCTATCTTCTTTGTTTTTTTCTCAAACACAAAAGAGGATAAAAAAATACTCAATTAAGGAAGCTACAATTTGATTTGGGTGTGTTCTCCATTTGTTCATTGTTGAAGGTCCTGTAATGACCTTGAGACATGTATTTTTTGTTAACCTTTGTTGAAGGGTTGCTGTCATTTAAATCGCAGAGTTTACATTTACACTTCATATCTATTCATAGTGAATTGTTTACCACTTGAGATTATTGTTGATGTAACAGCAATGAACTGTAACAGTGTACATCATGGTATAAAGGAAAATCAACAACCATAAAATGACTTGTACAAATGTACATGGGGGTCTCATTGGGGGTTCTGATCCCGGATCCCACTTACTGTTTTGTCAGATTTCTGTATCCCGCTTACACTTGGTCATGTATGTACATACAAGCAATACTATTTTTTTTGTAATTTCCCATGTTCCGCCGGACTTCATTTCCTGTTTTCACAGCACAAAATTTTTACTTTTACGTATCAAGCTTACTAAAAATCTGCAATCCCACATCACGCTTAGACCCCAATGAGACCCACTTCATGTATTTTATGCTTTCAGTGTGAAAAAGAAATATCTGACCTATTTTTGTATTTTTTTGCTTATATTCCTTTCTTTCTTATGAACATGATGAATGAAATTGTTGTTGGAATATATATTAAGTTTTTCCGCTATACACTGGCCTTCTTTACCACAATTGTTACATGTGGAGCAGAATCTGCTTACCCTTCCGGAGCACCTGATATCACCCCTAGTTTTTTGGTGGGGTTCGTGTTGTTTATTCTTTAGTTTTCTATGTTGTGTCATGTGTGCTGTTGTTTGTTTGTCTTTTTTCATTTTTAGCCATGGCGTTGTCAGTTTGTTTTAGATTTATGAGTTTGACTGTCCCTTTGGTATCTTTCGTCCCTCTTTTACAATACAGATTGAATTTATCACCTAATTGTCGAGCCTTCGACTTTAGTCGAAAAAGCGAGACTAAGCGATCCTACATTCCGTCGTCGTCGGCGTCCACAAATATTCACTCTGTGGTTAAAGTTTTTGAAATTTTAATAACTTTCTCAAACTATACTGAATTTCTACCAAACTTGGACAGAAGCTTGTTTATGATCATAAGAAAGTATCCAGAAGTAAATTTTGTAAAAATAAAATTCCATTTTTTCTGTATTTTACTTATAAATGGACTTAGTTTTTCTGCGAGGAAACATTACATTCACTCTGTGGTTAAAGTTTTTAAAATTTTAATAACTTTCATAAACTATCCTTGATTTGAACCAAACTTGGACAGAAGCTTGTTTATGATCATAAGATAGTATCAAGAAGAAAATTTTGTAAAAATAAATTTCCACTTTTCTGTATTTTACTTATAAATGGACTTAGTTTTTTTGCCAGAAACAAAACATTCACTCTGTGGTTTAAGTTTTTAAAATTTTTATAATGTTCTTAAACTATCCTGGATTTCTACCAAAACTTAGACAAAAGCTTGTTTCTGATCATAAGATATTATTCAGAAGTAAATTTTGTAAAAAAAAAATTAACTTTTTCCGTATTTTACTTATAAATGGACTTAGTTTTTCTTCCAGTTAACATTACATACAGTCTGCAGTTAAAGTTTATAAAACATTTATTAGATTCATAAACTATCCTGGATTTTTTTACCAAACTTTGAAGCTTCTTTCAATCAAAAGACACTATCGAGAGGGAAATTTTTATTGATGTTTTTCCTCATTTTTGTTGAGTCTGCGATTAACAGCAAAAGTAGGCGAGACACTGGGTTCCGTGGAACCCTTACGAATTTTTTTTTATTGCAAGACAAGTTCCACTAGTGGAGCATGAACTGGTCATCCTTTGCTAGAACCTCAGTTAAACGTTAGATTGTAGTAATACCATAATGATGTATTTTGATATCAACATTATATCCCCCGGCTTAGTAACCTTTTTTTTCAGTCATGTTTTTTTATTGGCCAACACTTTTGATATAAGAGAGCATGATTTGCCTCCCAAAATGAATCACTGCACCAGTGAACTGCTGGCATAGCAAACCCTGCCCTACTGATGAAGCTACAGGAAAATCCCTCATGTGCAGCTTGTGTATGGCCGTTATATTTACTTGGCAATGGGAAGTACCCCTTGAAGGGTAGTAAAGTTAGTCTTATTGACTATTTAATATTGAAATATATATCATTCATTGACTTTTTGTTGAACTCATATCAATACTGACAATGGGCTGGATCCAAACATTCAATTTCAATGAAACTGTATCAATCACTCAGATGTGTCATGCATGTCTGTAAAATTCCTACCCCTTTTATTTTTCCTCAACTTTCATTTTCATGTTATGAATAATTTTTACTAAAAAAACAAGTAGCATTCATGTCATTACGGTTTATTACTTCAAACTGAACATACAATGCACTGAAATTGTCTGATTCGATCCCAGACATACATGTCAATCCCATTGTGTCATACGTGACATAATCAAAATCAACAACATGTTTCTATGGAAACGTTTTTATCCATAATTTGTCACCCATTTAAAATGATGAATTAGACCGTCTTACCTGTTAAAATGCTACTTTAGAATATCACATTGGTTCTCTTGACTTTGGGGAAGTATGGCGATTCTCCGCCGACTATTGAACCCTGGTGTAAACGACCTTGATCTTATTTCTTGGCTGTGACCTTTGGACGCATGACCCCAACATTTCAACCTTGATACGACCCGTGTCATATTTGCAACCTATAAAGACAATGCATAAGACTAGCTTATAAAATGCAAATAATTTAGCATGTTAAACTGGTGCAATTCGTTGCAATAGTTTAAAATACTTGCTTTATTTGCAGGAAAACATAAACATTGATAACCGGAAGTTAACATGCTCTAGTCAATACAAAATACAAAATCGGTCAAATAAAATAAGTGAAACGAACGGTCTCACTAATTAGCGACAACAAGAATTTTAGCGACAACAAGCGACAAGAAGCGACAACAAGAATTTTTTTAGCGACAACAAGCGACAAGAAACTATTTAGCGACAAGAAAACATATTGTTTTTAATTAAAATTAATTATTGCAATAAATATTAAAAGAATGTGCAAAAGAAAATAATTTTAGCGACGAGAAAGTTAAAATTGATAGAAAAAAATGAAACATTATTTACATAATATTTTATCATCTATTATGTGTAATACACCATATAGTTTCTTCGGAAAATTCTGGTCATGGGCGCAGTCCGATATGGACTCCAGATCACTTTGTGCCGCTAGTTAAAGCTAGCCACAATATATCTGTTATTGATATAGACAGTATGCATGACTTTCCTAATTTAGATAGCACAAGAAACATGAGAAATGAATCAAATGTGTGTCCAACATTTTAATTAGACATAACTGCTCGTATATTTAAAAAAAAACAACATTAAATACAAATTTCTTTATATCTAATAAAAAAAAATGTTTTCTTGTCGCTAAATAGTCTTCTTGTCGCTTGTTGTCGCTAAAATAATTCTTGTTGTCGCTTCTTGTCGCTTGTTGTCGCTTCTTGACGCTTGTTGTCGCTAATTAGTGAGACCCGAAACGAAAGGTAAATGTTAAGAGTACAGAAGTACGTTGTTTATAGTTTATGCAACACAATAGTATCTAATAATTCCTGATGACCTAAAACGATAAAATTCAAAAAGAATTAATGTACATTATACAAATTAACACTGTGTAAGAGAGTCTAGATGGGTTTAAAGATACAGAAAAGAGAATAATGGCCATCAATAAAGAACAGACTAAAATAGACAAAATATAAATAAAGAATTTAAACATTTCAATTTTTGTGTGTGTATTATCTACATTTTCTATAAAGATGTACTTTTTTAAATTGAAAGGGGCACTAGCTGCAAATTCATGTTCAGCGATTTTAGTCTTTAGTAAGTGTCCCAAATGACACTGTAAACACTTGTGTACGTTTCCTCTTTTGTAGTTTCTTCACATATGTAATGTTCACTCATGTACTTAATTGAAATTGTGGCTGCTGCTTAAAAAATTTTGACTTAATTTTGATATAGATTTATAGTGTTTTTTGCTGTATAGTGTTTTTGAATCTACCAGACTCCTTTAAATAATTTTCCAGATGGCACAATATCTCATTTCGATTGTCTCTATTAATTTCTTCTTCATCGATTCCTAATAAGGTGTCTAAATCCATGTGTATATTTCCTGTAATGAAGTAAATAGATGTTCTCATCCTCTCTCTAGCCTCCTCATAGTTAGAACAATGTAAAAGGTAGTGTTCTACAGTTTCTGGCTCTCCACAGGAACAGTTGTTGTATGATGATGGTATAATTTTGGATTTATAATCATTTAGATCACAATAACCTGTTCTCAAACTAGAAGTAATTGAAAACGACCATTTGGATGGTAAATCTTTTGGTATTTTCTGACAGACTTTTTGATGATAGTTGTAATAATTTCTGCCACGTTGACTTGATTCCCATTGGTTTTGCCATTTTCTTAAAACACTTTCTCTTGCTGCACGTTTTATATCCTGCCTGGTTACTTCTGATGGTTCTTCTATTTTTTCAGCTTCTTTAGCTCCTTTTTTGGCCAGTGAATCAGCAATGTCATTTCCTTGGATATCAGCATGACCAGGTGTCCATTCAAAATTTAATGGAATTCCATTCATCTTTAATACTTTCATGTTTTTCTTAATTTCTCTTATGACTTTGATGTAATTCTCTGATTTCCAGTTTAAAGTTAAAATTCCAATTGAGGTCTGACTATCTGAAAAAAAGTGTAATTGAGTCTGTGTTTTGTCTGTTTTCTGATATTAAAAAGTGGTCAACAACAAGTTTAATGGCGATCAGTTCTCCTAGTAGTATTGATCCTTTTTTGGATACAGCTTTACTAATTTCAATTTGTGGTTGATTATTTGATGGAAAGATGACAGCACCTGCTCCTACAGGGCCAGGACTACCAAGACAAATTCAAATTCTCATATGTAAAACATTTATCCAAATAATTAAGTCTAAAAAAAAACAATTTACAGGGCATGCATGGTCTCGGTAATATGTAGCTTTGTTTCATGTGTATTTTAGCCTAATCTAATTAACTATCGAGTTGACAACCGTAAACCTCCCGGCAATGCCAATATAATTAAGGGACATAAACATAAATATAAATAGATTAGGTGAAATCGTGCAATTGGATATTTCTAGGTCTATTTGATTTTATATTGTAGATTAAAAATATATATTAATCATCGTTTTTACCTGTATAAGAATGATTTTTTAGTGGATCGAATCTGTCAATCAAATGATATACCTTTGTTTCACTTTTGATGTTGACATTCTTTTCCTTTAAATAACTGATCATGCACGATTCATGCGTTTTCCATCTCTAGCTAAGCGGGTTTAACTGAAGTTCACATGAATATGGATTCAATGAGGTCGAGTTTTCACTTGCAAGTGAATAATTCATCATCAATGTTTCTTACTTTAATTTGACAAAATTGAACCATACTTGCTGCTACAAGCGAATTATTATTTCACTATTTTACTTTAATAAATGATTGAACAAAAAATAAAATCATAAAGGGGGAAGGGCATTGACTGCTGGCCTGAGAAGGGAAACTCTCCAGTCATGTTTCAGTGTTTCTCTATATCATAAATCAAATTTTTCCCACAAGGGGGTGGGGTAACGTTTTGTTACCTATACTTTTTACAAAAAAAAACTCACTTTACAGAAAAAGCCCAAGTCAAAAACCTTAGCCGGTGTTTCCTTTAAGCTAAAAACCAAAATCCCGAAAATACTGAACTCCGAGGAAAATTCAAAAAGGAAAGTTCCTTATCAAATGGCAAAATCAAAACCTCAAACACATCGAACGAATGGATAACCAATCTATATGTTGTGAAAATAAAATCAAATAAAGAATAAGTTACATTTCTACATTTGGAGGAAACTAACGTTTCCCAAAAAGCACCATTTTCAGTAAAGGGGCTTTGACTCTTACTTCTTGCCTATTGAGTCCCAGATCGATTTATATAGTTATCACACTTTTTTTTCTGTATCTTCCATCTGTACATGTTTCCTTTAAATCAGGTAATGGAATCTGATTACTATCTGGTAACTATTTTCCCAATGATTTCTATCTTGTAAGAAACAGCGATCTTGGACTTTGTCCTATTGACAAAATAATCAGCAAGCATATCTTTCCTTTTATATAGCGTCTACCTGTACATTTCGAATTGGTTAGCCCCACGGGGGGGGTCTCTTCCTATATAAAGGTATATACATATGTGCCGCTGGAATGGGTCCCTTTTTTGATCCGTCAAATATATCAATGGGGTGCAATTTTACCGGGGAAATATATCAATAGGTAGTAATTGACCGATTGTATATGCATATAGGTACTATTTGAGCTGATAAATATATGAATGGGTTATGATTTCGCTGTGAAATATATGTATTGGTAGGGATTTCACAATTATTCAATATATGAATGGGGGTGTTTTTAAAATCCCAGCTGCACACCTGTACCCAAAATCCCATGTTGAGACCCCCCCCCCCCCCCGTGGTTAGCCCCCAGAGTAAGAGACAGGGGCCAGCCATTTTGAAAAGGGGGGGTAACCCAGGATAAAAGAGGGAGGAGGTTCCAACTATATGTCCCCATTCAAATGCATTAATCGTAAAAAAAGGGTGTTCCAACCCCAGACCCCTTGGATCCGCCACAGAGAGACGTCTTTAAACGCATCTCCCATAGACATTGACTAAAAAAATCGATAGTTATCACCTTCTTCCATAAGCCTTCTATTCCAATCCAGCAGGGGAAACTAAGCTAACATCAGGATATATTTTAGAAACTTGCAACAGTAACAGTGACCTTGAACTTTGTCACTATTGACCTCTAAAGTTGAAAGACGTTTTCAAATTCCCTATATATTTTCATTAACTCTAAATTAGAAAGCTATCACCATCTTCATTATACTGAGCTTCCATCTGCAGAAGCCCCATTCCAATTTAATAAGCAAGGTGAACTAAATAAACATCTGAATTTTTCCCATTAATGGTTCTATTACAAGTAAGAATGACATAATTGAACTTTGTCCTATTGATTCCAAAAACCAATCAAGCGTCTTTCTGTATCATGTATCGTCTATCTGTATAAATTTCTTTCCATCATGCCAGGAAAACTCAAGAAACAAGCAGGAAACCAGTAATAAAGTACAATTGTTTATTAAGGAAACTACATTAAGTAACGTTACAATGACCTTGATCTTTGACCTAAAACTATTTCCTCAAACTAGTATCTTCCATTGACTCTAGAATCGATAGCTATCACGATCTTTCGTTTTAATCAAGCAAGGGGAATTTTAGTTACCATCTGGATTCCCTCCACTCAAAATCTTCTGTTTAAAGTAAAAATGACCTTGAACGTTGACTTTTTGACTTCAAAATCTATCTATTTCCCTTTTCCAATATCAGCCATCCATCTCTCCGTGTGACGAAGTCATTAATAGGATAAATATATTTTATTATGTAATTACAAATTCAAGAAAGATTCTAAAGTTCAAATGTTTTCGAATGTTCACAAACTGTCTTTAAAGTTAAATTGTTCGAATGGTCAATATCTCACACGGGCACGTGATCGTATAGTGATATAACTGTTCGTTCATGTTAGAGTACTTCGGATAATAAGCGCATGAGTTCCAGCCTACCCACGAGGTGGGGGAGACCTTGGCGGAATCTCCGGTACCAATCTCTTGTACCAATCTGTCCCCCTGTCCAAGTCCAAAGCTGGATCTTATATAGTCCAGTGGTCCATAAACATCGGCCCATAGCTGATGGCCGGTTACGTATTAGTCTGGGTGTTGAATAATTCTAGTCTGTAGTTAATTGTCAACCTATACAATTAACCCGCAGGATACATGTTATTTCACAGTATACATGGTCATTTATTGGCTGCAGGTTATATGTTTGTAATATTCGTACAGATCGTTATTTAGTGTCCAAAGAGTACATTTCATTGAATGTTCGGTTATGCTGTAATCAATTCCTTTTTAATGAATTTCCTAATTAATACTCCAGTAATAATAATAATAATTAATGATATGAAACACAATTGTGTTACATCCGTTCACTAAAACGTATAAAATGATATCTGATCAGGCACTCAAATCATACCACACCACCTCATTTTATAAGGAAACTAAAGGAACACTCTTATAACCTTTTGCAAATAATCTATTGAACCCAACTTTGATAGGTGTCTTCCAATTCCCTATATCTTATATGGAGTTCAAAATCTATATAGCTATCATCGTCTTCTTGACATCTTCTATCTGTTATGATCAATCCCTATCAAGTATTGGTAACGATTTTTTACAAGAGCTCCAGTCTCTTTATGACTGTAACAGTGACCTTGATCTGTTTCCTGTTGACTCAAAAATCAGTATGTGTTTTCATACCATTCATTGGTAAGTTTCATTTCGATCAAGCACTCGAGAAGCAATCTGGAAACCATATTAACAATATTCTATTTTTAGTAAATGTGACCTTGAACAATGACCTATGGACCCTCAAATTAATAGGCATGTAATGACCTACATTTGAATTGAAACGTTTACAGATAAAAACAAAGGAAAGGAGGAAAAGCCTAATGATTTTGAGTTCAACAGGTCAAAATTCAAGGTCACCAAAACAAAAATTTTATTGTTGTGACAATTGATTTTTGGACCTAGAGTTTCCTTTGCCTGATTGGAAAGAAAATTTAACAAATCAGGTAGATTGCATAACAATTTTGATAACAAAACTGACTGAGATCCTCCAAATGACAAAATGACATTTCTGCATCAACATTTGATTACTTCAATGTAATTTGAATTGTTAGGAAAAACATGTTATATCACAAAGATTTTCACAAAATATTGTATTGGCTTAATGAACATCTGTCTGTATGTTTTCTTTCTATGACAAGTTAGTTGTATTATAATTTTTCAACTTCTGTTACAATAAATAAAATGTTTGGGAGAATGAGACAACCAACCAATAATACAAAACTGTTAACACAGAGATATTTTTTGCTATTTTGTTACTTTGATAATGAATGCAATTGTTGAAATTAAAATAGCAATGCTTTAACATGTAAGTTATTTAAAATATTTGAAGTTATTGAACCATGACTGAAGGTACAAGGCCAAACAATCTCCATGGAAATGTGTGATTGTTTAAACAACTGCATACCAAATATCATTGACCTATTGTAAGTGGTTCCTATTAAAACTACCTATTCAAATACTCAAACATTGGCACTCACACCACATCTTCCTTTATCTATGTAAACTAAGCAAAAGTTCCAAAGTATATAGACCATGACTGATCATGACTGAAAAGGGGAGGGGGCAAATAATATCCATTGAAATGATATGTGTCAATGCTACAATAATACAACTACATACCAAACATCATTGACCTACCACTAGTATTTCCCCATAAAATGACCTTATCACTAACTTATACATGTAATTATAAACTATGCAAAAATTTCAACTTTAATAGACCATGATTGAGAGGTCAGGGCCAAATAGTCTACATGAAAATGAGATGTGTCAATCCTAATACAACTGTATACATATGGTCAGGTGTACAATAAAAGCATGTCTATACATTTTGTGAAACTCTTAATTGTCTCAGTGACAAACAGTTGAATATTTTTCTATGATAAATCTACCATCTATGCCTTATTCAACAAATGCCAAATGATATCAAGATGTGACATATTACAACCACAGACAAAGATACTATCATAAGACAGGCACATACATCAGTGCATGAGTAGCTGGATTAATCTTAAGATTTCATTTTTCATATTTTTAATTTAGCAGCAGAAGGCAATAATGTCTGTACAAAAAAGACTAGAAAATTTGTATGAATTAGTAAAATTTTTACAACATTTTTTGGAGAAAAACAAGAAAACTATTGCTATCACTTTATTAAAATCAAGGATGAACTGTACAATAACAGTAACAATATTGTTCATGTTGTTTGTGACCTTTTACAAGTATGCTGAATCAATTAACATGAATAATACACAAATCAAATATGAATATTGCACCAGATTTAATTATACAATAAAATGCCTCATATAAATGGTGGTACAAAATGTATTATTTATAATGACTACTTCACCCAAAAAGTAGCATCATAGACTAAAAAGGATAGAATTAAATACAGTGATCCTGGTGATGTCTTCATTTTTCTTTCACTGTTAAAGTGTTTATGTATGAGGGTCTAGATGGAGAAGGGTCTTCATTTTTGTATTTTAACAAAAATTTGGCCATGTTCCTTTATGTTTTATTTATTTTGCTAATCATCCTTTGTCTTTTAATATATTTTAGCACCAAATATAAAAAAAGAAGATGTGGTATGATTGCCAATGAGACAACTGTCCACAAGAGACCAAAATGACAAAGACATTTACAACTATAGGTCACCGTACGGCCTTCAACAATGAGCAAAGTATGCTCTTTTCATCATAATTTTGGTCCATTTGTCTCTATTCTTTATTTTTTTAAACCATTGTTTTAACTCTTTTTTCCATTATTTTCTATTCTGTGTACCCTGTCCAGACCCTCATTTGAATTCTTACTTAAATGATATGGCGACCATTTTTAATGATGATATCAAATTATAACAAATCATAGGCATGTTTTTGTTTCCTTCAAGGGTAATGCTTATGTAATAAAATGGATTCATACAAAACAATAAGTTAGTGAAAATGGCAGTGCATTTACAGATTTTTCACATTTTCAATGTTTCAAAATGACAAAACCTCTGAAAAATTATTTATCTGTCACTCAAGATTATACTTTTGATTTTTTACGTTTTCTTTATTTTGCAATAACAAATTTCAATGCTTACAAGAAAATTCCACACATGTTTCTTAAAAACTCCCATACAAAGTTTTCTATGGGCATTTGTTTTCAGACCTACACATAACATGTAATTATAGTAAAGCTTTTACATGAATTTAGTATAATCCATCAAATATGGCACTCAACTGCTTTTTACACAGTATCACTAAAGGGACATACCTTCATGTAAAGTTTTCATTAGCACTTATTTGTAATGTCAATGAAGATAGATCTCAAGTAAAACTTGAACTAAGCAAGGATTTGAATAGTAAGTGCTATAAGAATTAACTTCCAAAGAAGGCAACAGAGTGTTATCAAAGCATCTTTTGTCAATTTTCAAAACTAAGTAAAAAAAAATTTATAATCACTTCTAACCTACGGGTATTCAAGTTTCAAAAAATAAAATAACAATTTTTGAAACTTGGAAACGCGATTACAATTTGTATTGTTATAATGATGACTATTACTTCTATGTTCAGGTGGGTGAAAAGTTTTATATTGACTGATTATTGTATTTAATAAAGACAATGTATTAAGCATATTAAATAAGGTATATAATGTGGGACCTTATATTAAAGAACATATGTCTACTGATATTCTTCAAGCATGAATACAAAATAAAACAATATCTTCAAAACAGAAATGACAAAAAGGCAGAGAATACATCTTTAGACACCTCTAAATTGTCATACTGATATCAGAAAGATTTTTATAAAGCTTGTATACACAGCTACTTTTGCATAGGTACTATTTCTGTACTAAAAAAATGCAGTACTGGAAATTTACTTTTAATATTTAGTACTATTTCTTTACTTTAAAACTATTGTAATATTTAGGTACTTGTATTTTACAGTACTTGATTTGTACTAAATATTTTGGTACAGAAATAATAAAATATTCCATGTTTGAAAATCATAACTTTTAAGAGATTTGAAAAAGAAAAACTTTCAAAAATATGAAAATGTAACAGTAGTAACCAAAAATCTGTAGTACCTAAATTTCAAGTACAAATAAAGTACTGTAAAATACAGGTACCTAAATATTACAATAATTTTAGAGTAACAAAATAGTACTGAATATTAAAATTAGATTTCCAGTACTACAAATTTTTAGTACAGAAATAGTACCTATGCAAAAGTAGCTGTGTATGTCTGTCAAATAGGTTTATATCATCTGGTCAAGACACCAATGTGATGGATAGGTAACCTCAATGTATGGACTGACAGTAAAAAACGTCTATTTCCTTGGATTGCAGGGGCGGATGCAGAACTTTTCCTAAGTGGGGCCCCGCTGACTGACCTAAAGGGGGGGGGGGGGGGGGGCACTCCAGTCATGCTTCAATGATTCCCCATATAATCAACCAAATTTTTCCAACTAAAAAGGGGGGCCTAGCCCCCCAGCCCCTCCCCCCCTTTTTGATCCACCTATGGATTGTGTAATCTCAACTCGATATAGCAACATATTACTTAACAATAAAACAACGTTAACAAACTGTAGATTGATGATAACAATGGATAAATGAAAACAGTGTTAAAAGTAGTGTTTATGTTTGAAGTAAGTTAAACTGTCTCTTAATCATAGACAGTACTTAGATGACAACAATTGGTGGCTGACATTTAGTAAAAGAAAACAAATTTTGTATATGTGAAACAAGTTTGAAACAGCACCCCAAATACCTCTGTTTCTAATATTGACTTTGATAAACATTAAACAGAAAGTTTTTCATTATTATTCTTCAGACTACAACTATACCATATGATAGACCTACCGGTAACTGCTCATGGTATATATATACATGTAAATGGCTTTTTCTTACTATTGAATGCAAAAATGGCTAATGCCTCTTCAATATATGCAAACATAAGAAGTAACCATTCAAAATGCAATGGTATAATAGGGAAATAAGCAAACTAAAGGTAAATTATATCTGATTTAAAATCATAACTAATAAGATGATAATAACAAAAATACTCTTAGATTCTAAGCAACTTTCAACAATGTATTTTGTATTTCATGTTTTCCCATTTAAACAAAAACACAAACTTTGAATGGCCAATTTTCACTCTGTGTAATTTGGTAATTTTATTCCATGTTCAGCAACCATTGACAAGACCTTTTTGGGTGAGAAAATTTGGTCTGTTGGTTTTTTTTAACTTTCGTTGTTTTTTGTTTTTTTCTTCTTCTAATTTTCCTTTTACCATTCCTTCACTAAAAATTTAGATAAATGTTGGAGGAGAAACTTGGAATAAGATCTTTAACAAGAGGCTCTCAAGAGCCTGAATCGCTCACCTTAATTCTTTTGGTTAAATCTCTCATCAATGATTATTTTGGCTTTTCAATTTATTTAAATGTTTTTTGGATCGTCCTATTTTCTTCAAAAGCCAAAAAAAATAATCATTTTCTCCTATGTTCTATTTTAGCCATAGGAGCTATGTTTCTTGACATACAAGGAAATAAAATATAAAATTTATACTAGATACTCTGAAACTCATTTAGCATAAGTTTGGCTGAAATTGATACAGCAGTTTCAAAGGAGAAGATTTTTTAAAGTAAGTCAACATGATGAACAAATTGTGAAAAAAGTCTTTAAAGGGCAATAAGGGGTCAATTGACAATTTTGGTCAAATTGACTTAATTGAAGATCTTACTTTGCTGAACATTATTGCTGTTTACAGTTTATTTCTATCTATAATTATATTCAAGATAATAAACAAAAACAGCAAAATTTCCTTAAAATTATCAATTCAGGGGCAGCAACCCAACAACAGGTTGTCTGATTCATCTGAAAATTTCAGGGCAGATAGATCTTGACCTGATAAACAATATTACCCACGTCAGATTTGCTCTAAATGCTTTGGTTTTTGAGTTATAAGCCAAAAACTGCATTTGACCCCTATGTTCTATTTTTAGCAATGGCGACCATGTTTGTTGATAGATCATAACTTCGGATACAATTTACAAACTAGATACCCTAAGGAACATTCAGTTAAAGTTTGGAAGTATTTGGCCCAGTAGTTTCAGAAGAGAAGATTTTTGTAAAAGATTACTAAGATTTACGAAAAATGGTTAAAAATTGACTATAAAGGGCAATAACTCCTAAGGGGGTCAACTGACCATTTCCGTCATGTTGACTTATTTGTAAATCTTACTTTGCTGAACATTATTGCTGTTTACAGTTTATCTCTATCTATAATAATATTCAAGATAATAACCAAAAACAGCAAAATTTCTTTAAAATTACCAATTCAGGGGCAGTAACCCAACAACAGGTTGTCTGATTCATCTGAAAATTTCAGGGCAGATAGATCTTGACCTGATAAACAATATTATCCCATGTCAGATTTGCTCTAAATGTTTTGGTTTTTGAGTTATAAGCCAAAAACTGCATTTGACCCCTATGTTCTATTTTTAGCAATGGCGACCATGTTTGTTGATAGATCACAACTTCGGATACAATTTACAAACAAGATATCCTAAGGAACATTCAGTTAAAGTTTGGAAGTATTTGGCCCAGTAGTTTCAGAGGAGAAGATTTTTGTAAAAGATTACTAAGATTTACGAAAAATGGTTAAAAATTGACTATAAAGGGCAATAACTCCTAAAGGGGTCAACTGACCATTTCCGTCATGTTGACTTATTTGTAAATCTTACTTTGCTGAACATTAATCCTGTTTACAGTTTATCTCTATCTATAATAATATTCAAGATAATAACCAAAAACAGCCAAATTTCCTTAAAATTACCAATTCAGGGGCAGCAACCCAACAACAGGTTGTCTGATTCATCTGAAAATTTCAGGGCAGATAGATCTTGACCTGATAAACAATATTACCCCCTGTCAGATTTGCTCTAAATGCTTTGGTTTTTGAGTTATAAGCCAAAAACTGCATTTGACCCCTATGTTCTATTTTTAGCAATGGCGACCATGTTTGTTGATAGATCAAAACTTCGGATACAATTTATAAATTAGATACCCTAAGGAACATTCAGTTAAAGTTTGAAAGTATTTGGCCCAGTAGTTTCAGAGGAGAAGATTCTTGAAATAGTTTACGACGACAGACGACGACAGACGACGGACGACAGACGACAGACGACAGACGACAGACGACGGACGACAACGGACGCCAAGTGATGGCATAAGCTCACTTGTCCCTTTGGGACAGGTGAGCTAAAAATAGATCTTTTGTTAGCTTAATGTTAAAAAGTTGTTTTATAAAGTTACATGGAATCTAGAAATATTTTAATCATGGTCTAAACATAAACACAGGTTGGATATGAGGATATCTCATTTTGAAAATATAATTATATAACAAATAAGAAAGTGAATACACAAATTATTTCATAATATGCTTCTCAAAGAGTCTACAAAATTTTCAAAAAGCAGACATGATTCAACGAACAAAATTCTTTTAATATGTCATCAGAGTATTATTCTATTCAACCATTACAGACTTTCAATTGATGGAAGCATTGATTCTTTGTGTCTCTTCTGTTTTGGCACATGGTATGCTAAATCATTATCTATCAAGATTTCTGCTGTTTAAATTTAGTGGCCATTGTAGAATTTTCTTTCTTCATTTGTTGGTAATCAGACGTGATCTTTTCTAGATTGGTTAACACCTTACTCTTACTCTCATGTTCAATCTGAAAAAGAAAATAGAACAGGAATTTAACAAACGAACACCTTGATCATAGACATGCTGAAATAACTGCAAATTCCTCATTTATATAAAAAAAGAAGATGTGGTATGATTGCCAATGAGAAGACTATCCACAAAAGACCAAAATGACACAGACATTAACAACTATAGGTCACCGTACGGCCTTCAACAATGAGCAAAGCCCATACCACATAGTCGGCTATAAAAGGCCCCAATAAGACAATGTAAAACAATTCAAACGAGAAAACTAACGACCTTATTTTTGTAAAAAAAATGAACAAAAAACAAATATGTAACACATAAACAAACCACAACCACAGAATTACAGGCTCCTAATATATTTTGTGATATTCTAAATATTGTAAAAATTGTGACAGGATAGAATTTTGAAAATATAAAAACTTGCATTTTATAAAAAAAATTGAAACTTTTTTTTCAGGCAGCATTTGTAATTAACTAGACTTATCCAACATAAGTTTAATACACCATTTTCTACATTAGGAATATGACAGTTGTTATCTTTTCGTTTTGATGTGGATGAGCTTTTGATTTTGCCATTTAATTTATATGGACTTTCTGTTTTTGAATTTTCCTCAGAAAAGTTTTTTTTGTGATTTTTTTTTTTAATTGAAAAGAATGTTGAACTTAATACCTGGTTTAGACATATCCCTTTGGTCTGGAAGAATGACTCTCTATCAGTAATAGTAAAGAATATGTACTTTTCATAACTTTTGTTGAAATCATATTTAAATCATAATTATTAAGTAGCTTTAACAGCTGCAGAATCACAATTAGATATGATTTTATCAAAAGAACACAATTAACATATATACTAATTGACAAATCAGATTTTTTTTAAATGATGTGACTGTTGGTTCATCAATAGTCAATTAGATTCTGAGGGGCAATTTTACACTGTATTTAGTACTGTTTTAAATGAGAGAAAAAAAATAACTCGTACCTGGTCCTCTAATTCTCTTATCTCTCTCATAATCGTACCAGTTTGTGTAACTGTTTGAATAAGCTGTTCAAAATTCTGTGAATAAATATATCTGTTAATGACCATGTTTGTTTAGAGGAATATTATAATAGGAATCAATATAGATTCAAGATGGAATAACAAGAATTACAAACTATTTTTAGGTTCTTTTTAGTTATAAAGACAAATACAGAGATTGTTGTTGGTGACTCCAAGGAGTTACACCATATACTGTAAACAAACATATTTTTGAGAGCGATTTATGTTTGAAACTTTCATTAGTAGCAAATTAATGTGAATATAAATAGTAGCAAATATGTAAAAATTGAATCTTTCGGTATTTAACACCATAATGTAAGTAAGAATATTATGAGATAAAATAGCTGCAAAGTGGACAAGAAAGGAGGGGGAGGACAGGGGTAAGAGAGACAGGGAGAAAGGGGGTAGGAGAAAGGAGAAAGGGGGTGGGAGAAAGGAGAAAGGGGGTAGGAGAAAGGAGAGGAAGGCTGGGAGAAAGGAGAAAAAGTTGGAGAAAGGAGAAAAAATAAAATATCTCTCCTTTTAAAAAAATTTCTAATATTTCAAGAAAAAATATCTCAAAAGGAGATGTTTTATTCTAATGGGAGAAAGGAGAACGGGATAGGAGAAAGGAGAAGAGGGGTGGGAGAAGGGAAAAGGGTACCCCCCTGTCTTCCCCCTCAGAAAGGGTTAAATGCAAAATAAAGTATCCAGGAGAATAAGTTGGTTCATTAAAAGTGAAAAGCTAAAAATGTCAATAACCAGTAATGCTAAAATCCTATTAATAAAATTTCCTTGTTTTAAAGATATACCTCATGTAATGCTGCTAAATTCCTGTATGCTTTCTTCACAGATTCATCCTTTTTAGCATCCTGTTAATAAGAAACACAAATCAATAACTTTTAAACCTAATTGGATTATCACTGACAGAGATTGACATAAAGCCTTATCTACAACCAAATGTATGTATTGTTCTCAATTTGTTACTACCCAGAATCCCATCACACCATGTGTCAGTTGAACTCTTTATAAATCAAAACCAGATATATCTAGGCATTATATTTTTCTAAATATATAGCTGCTATAATTTGCAATAATTACCTATGCATTAAATAAGTGTGAAAATAAACTATTCATCAATAAAAAATTGTGTGTTTAGCAAAGAAGCTGAAAATTGCAATTTTCAAGTCTTCCTTGTTCCATAGTCTGGGTATTTGCAATCTCCCACACTTAAGGTAAACATGCTACTTGAGGTAACAGAGGCAATTCTATGAAATATCAGAACACTATAATAACAAACTTACCCTGAATATAAGTTCATCTGTAACAGTAAATGTTCGATCCAGTTTACCAGACAACATGTTGATTTCTTTCTGTACTGATCTGGTGTCTACCAATACCTAGGAATAAACATAATGATAATGATAGTCTTCCTAACAATTTGGGAGAGGTAGAAACATGAAGGACATATACTAAGTTATTTGTTAAATTCCAACTGTGTATTAAATACTTATCTAATATGTGGTCTATAGCATAAAAAAAATACATCAGTAGGAAATAACTAGAGGCTCTAAAGAGCCTGTGTCGCTCACCTTGGTCTATGTGCATATTAAACAAAGGACACAAATGGATTCATGACAAAATTGTATTTTGGTGATGGTGATGTGTTTGAAGTTCTTTCTTTACTGAACGATTTTGCTTCTTACAATTATATCTATAATGAACTTTGCCCATTAGTAACAGAGAACTATATTTGGTAAAAATTTACATAAATTTACCAAATTAATGAAAATTGTTAAAAATTGACTATAAAGGGCAATAACTCCTTAAGGGGTCAACTGACCATTTTGGTCATGTTGACTTATTTGTAGATCTTACTTTGCTGAACATTATTGCTGTTTACAATTTATCTCTATCTATAATAATATTCAAGATAATAACCAAAAACAGCAAAATTTCCTCAAAATTACCAACTCAGGGGCAGCAACCCAACAACCGATTGACCGATTCATCTGAAAATTTCAGGGCAGATAGATCTTGACCTGATAAACATTTTTATTCCATGTCAGATTTCCTCAAAATGCTTTGGTTTTTGAGTTATAAGCCAAAAACTGCATTTTACCCCTATGTTCTATTTTTAGCGGTGGCGGCCATCTTGGTTGGTTGACCAGGTCATGCCACACATTTTTTAAACTAGATACCCCAAAGATGATTGTGGCCAAGTTTGGATTAATTTGGCCCAGTAGTTTCAGAGGAGAAGATTTTTGTAAAAGATTACTTTAATTTACGAAAAATGGTTAAAAATTGACTATAAAGGGCAATAACTCCTAAACGGGTCAACTGACCATTTTGGTCATGTTGACTTATTTGTAGATCTTACTTTGCTGAACATTATTGCTGTTTACAGTTTATCTCTATCTATAATAATATTCAAGATAATAACCAAAAACAGCAAAATTTCCTCAAAATTACCAATTCAGGGGCAGCAACCCAACAACCGATTGACCGATTCATCTGAAAATTTCAGAGCAGATAGATCTTGACCTGATAAACATTTTTATCCCATGTCAGATTTCCTCAAAATGCTTTGGTTTTTGAGTTATAAGCCAAAAACTGCATTTTACCCCTTTGTTCTATTTTTAGCCGTGGCGGCCATCTTGGTTGGTTGACCAATTCATGCCACACATTTTTTAAACTAGATACCCCAAAGACGATTGTGGCCAAGTTTGGATTAATTTGGCCCAGTAGTTTCAGAGGAGAAGATTTTTGTAAAAGATTACTTTTATTAACGAAAAATGGTTAAAAATTGACTATAAAGGGCAATAACTCCTAAACGGGTCAACTGACCATTTTGGTCATGTTGACTTATTTGTAGATCTTACTTTGCTGAACATTATTGCTGTTTACAGTTTACCTCTATCTATAATAATATTCAAGATAATAACCAAAAACAGCAAAATTTCCTCAAAATTACCAATTCAGGGGCAGCAACCCAACAACCGATTGACCGATTCATCTGAAAATTTCAGGGCAGATAGATCTTGACCTGATAAACATTTTTACCCCATGTCAGATTTGCTCTAAATGCTTTGGTTTTTGAGTTATAAGCCAAAAACTGCATTTTACCCCTATGTTCTATTTTTAGCTGTGGCGGCCATCTTGGTTGGTTGACCGGGTCACGCCACACATTTTTTAAACTAGATACCCCAATGATGATTGTGGCCAAGTTTGGTTTGATTTGGCCCAGTAGTTTCAGAGGAGAAGATTTTTGTAAAAGTTAACGACGACGGACGATGGACGACGACGGACGACGGACGCCGGACGCAAAGTGATGGGAATAGCTCACTTGGCCCTTCGGGCCAGGTGAGCTAAAAAATCAATTAATATTACCCAAACATTTTTTTTTATCAAGGTCAAGCAAAATTAAAATGTAGGTCAATGTAACCCAATAGACAATTTTCGAGTTCGATGCATTTCCATCAAAAACTTTGGTTTTAGTGAACATCACTTGTGCATTTAGGAGCATCGTTACTTTTGTTCCCATGTTGAGAGAGTGGTTGGAAAACTAGGATGCTATATTGCTGAATTATTCGGCAAATTGAATTCTCACAATTTACAATCAAAACTGCTGTCATTAGGGAATTGTGATAAAGTACCTACAGAACAAACATTATTTCTAGTTTATCCTGCACAATGATGATCACTAAGACACTTGATGAACCTTAATAGTGCAGGGATACAGGCATTCCCCTCTATCTGGTAAATGACATCATAAAGGCGCGCATAATTGACAAGTTTTTTCCTGTAAAGGACAAACTCAAAAGTGGTCTATTTTTTTTCAATGGGATGTATTGCATAAGAAGATAACATAGATATAGGTTCTGCAGAAGGGATTAATGGAAAATAATATATTAAGTGAGTTAATTCTTTACCCAAAATCCTTACAAACACTTTTATTCCTGTCCTACTTCTCAAAATCAGTTTATGTTTGTTAAATTTGTGATGTTAAGTTAATGTCTCAATAATGTTTAAAATAAGCACAATATTTCAATATATTATAATAGATGTATAAATGAGAATAGAGCATGGCAAGAAAGAATAATTTCTTCAATAACAATGAAATAAATACAGTTTACATATATATACGTATAAGATTTATTTTTAAATGAACCTTTATTCATTGAAATATGTTATAGATCAAAGCCATGAAAGTTGATAACCCTTTAATGTATCATAAAAAGAGACTGCAACCGTAGAATATAAATGGTTTTTTTTCCCAAAAAAATATTGACCTTTACAAAAGTCTGAAAAAAAAGTGGACTTCATCCATTCAAATAGATGAGGGTAAATAAACTTTGTTTAAGCCACAGATAAGGCATTTAACACCTATTCAATTTAAGAAGCATCTGCAATGCATATGTGATGAGCAATATACTGTACTTTATACCATTAACTAATGTATTTTAGACTTTATACCTGGTTAATGCCGTCTTTTTGTTTTTTGATATTTGACACAATCTCCATGATTCGTTTTGTATAAGCTGACCTGTTGACATCTTTTGTCATTCTCTCATATTCTGCTATCTATAAATACAAAAACAATTAGATGAAACAGTTAAAGGGGCACTAGCTGTCAAATTCATTGTAACCGATTTGACTCAAATTCTCATATTTGGTTTATAACAATGTAAAACATTTATCCAAACTATCAAAAGTCTAAAATAAACAGTTTACAGAGCATGGGGTAGATAATATATAGGTTCGTTTCGTGTGTATTTTAGTCCAGACGCCATCTAATTAACTATCGATTTGACCTCAGATGACCATATAAGCGATGTAAACAAAAATAAAGATACGAATAGATTAAACCAACACGTGCAATTGGATTTTTATAGGTCTGTTTGATTTTATTTTATAGATTAAAAATAGATGTTTCTCATTGTTTTTAACCGTATAAGAATGATTTTATGTGCATCGAATTAGTAATCAAATGATTTACCGTAGTTTCACTTTCATTGTTGACATTCTTTTTCTTTAAATAACCAGTACACGTACAATGCATGCGTTGTCAATCTCTAGCTAGGGGTTAACTTGAAGTTCACATGAATACCGGTTAGAATGAGGTCGACTAATTCACTTGCAAGTGAATGAGTTAAATATTATGTTTAATCGCTTATTTTAACAAAATTAAAGCAAATTGATTGCTAAAAGCAAATTATTATTTCATTATTCCAATTTGATTAATGATCGATCTAAAAAAAAATCATACTTTATTTTTTTTATATATCGTAGCTAGTGCCCCTTTAACTTTAAAAAATATAAATTTTATTTAGATGCCATTTTTTGTATACATGAATTATTTTTAGGTAGTATAATCTTTGATTTTAAACAATGGTAGATAAAGGCATGCTTTATGTACTTTTTTATGGCTGAAACTTCTTAAAAATTATGGTTTTTTTTCTTTCACAATTATGGACAATTATGGAGCTCCTTTCCTTGAACACCTAATCTGCTCTTGATGAGGTACAAGCACTGACCAATTGTTTTTGTAACTCCTCTTTCTGTCTAGCATCATCTGCCACTTCTTTCATTTTTGATCGGAATGCTTTTATCTCTTCTAACTTCTTCTCTGCTTCAGACTAAAAAGTAATACAATATATATCAATAATAGCAATAATGGTCCCTTCAAATAATTAAATTTTCATCATAGAGTATGTTCTTTTAATTCAAGCAAAATATTGTACATACATATGAGGGAGGATAGGAGGGGTCCTGATCTTAAAAACACGAAATCCCGAAATCCCGGGCTTAAAAATACGAAATCCCGAGGTCCCGAAATCCGAGAAAAAGAATTCCCGGATCCCGAAAGGGTCAATCCCGAAATCCCGAGCTTAAAAACACCCAATCCCGGAGTCCTGATAAAGGTCCTATCCCCCCTCACATATGTATAAATCAACAAATCATACTGCAGATTCCTTTATTTTTATGGTTACCAAATTCTGTGAATTAAAAGACATGTTTTTCACCTGAAATTTTGAGTCTGTAATTATGACAAATTATTTATGCAAGTTCATTGGAAAATTTGTATTTTCTTGTACACTTGAATTCTTGGTTTACCTTAAGGTCAAGTAACAGTAAATGAACGCCAGTCGGAATAAGTAAAAACCTTTAAAATTTAAGAAAAGGAAATGAACTACATAAATATACTGGTCATAAATTCTCAGCTGTGTCAAGCAGTTAGTCAACGACAACAGTTGACACAAAACGATTTTACATTTAAATTAATTAACCTTGAAGTTCTCCTAGGTTGCAACAATCATTTAATATTTATACAGCATATATTTTTTTGGATTATAACAACTAAATTATTGACATAAGTGATGTTTCGCGATTATGAACCCATCACTACATTTTGCATTCCACGTTTTTGTTTTTTGTTATGGTGTTTTCTTTCACGTCCGCAATTTCGAGGTTAAAAATAGAACAGAAATCTTTAAATAGATGCATGTATAAAAAGTATATTGTTTGAAGCGTTAAACCTGGTATATTCTCGGAATAAAAGAACATTCAGTGGATCCTTAAATTTTTTTCCTTTGTATTGATTCCTATAGTTTTCTCCTCAAGGAAATTGTAATATAGCCTGTATAGGTAAAAAAATTAACCGAATAAAAAATAGACATGTACCCTGCAAGTCTATCGATCATGTCTAGATCATTATCTACTACTATATATCTACTAAAAACAAATATGCACACACACTTTCTGTACTTAAAGTAAAATGAAAATTTCGTAAGTAGTCAGTACTTCAATAAAACAACAACCAGACAACAAAACCAGGCAGAATAGAGACATGTACCCTGAAAGTAGCATCTCAACTTGAATATAGAATAGAACAGTTTTCAATTCTATTTCACTGAATAACTTGAGGGTCGAGAACGATATTCTATCGATCATGTCTATATCATACTACTACTATATCTATACTAAAATCTACTAAAAAAAATATGCACACACACTTTCTGTACATAAAGTAAAATGACAATCCCGTAAGTAGTCAGTACTTCAATAAGACAACAGCCAGGCAAAAAAAAAATCAAAATCAAAAGGAAAAGACATCGATGATGATATGCATTTGTGAAGATGGACTATAACAAAACATACAATTTCCAGTCTGTGTTTTTTGTTGTTAGGGGGATTCTGGTAGCCAGTTAAACATTAATATGTACATCTGTTTTTATGTCATGTCTAAACCTCCGTATCTTTAGTTATTTTGTAAATGTTTTACACGATGTATCACCTTACTATAAAGACAAAGTCTCGAGAGAAAGCGAAATTCAGAGACAGAAACACATTAATTTATTGTCACATATTATTAGATCTAAAAGGGGGATTTAGAATAAAGGATACTGGCTAATGTAAAAATTGAACAAAAGAAATAAAGTTTGCAAAATTATAAAGAATAACAATGGAAAATAAAATAATAATTGAATGTAATACATATCACAGACAAGAAACATGTAGAGATTAAAGATATAATTTTATTATAGAAGAATTTTACAATTATTTTTTTTGAGGATTTAATAGAATAAGCGTTATATTTAAAGGTAAAGAACATTTAGGTTCACACTTCATGCAGACTCTTATAGTATAATCGTTGGATTATCTCGGTGTGTTCTGTGATAAAAAAAAAATATCACTGGTCAATTTAAAGGATGTTGTAAGTATTGCAATTTATTCATTTTTTCCTGTTCCTTTAACTTCCATTTTTATTGAGGTTTAAATCAATCAAAGCCTTAGTTTAATTTAGTTTTCTGTTATTACTACCCCCCTTTTTTGTCGCATGTTGTGTATCATGTACTGGTTCTGTATATGCTTCGAGCATACCCTTGAACACTGTTGGAGCCAGAACTTTAACATTTCTATAGACTTGTATACAATAATTTGTATACACATAAAAAAAAGATGTCAGTTTGTATGCATGTTTTTCTGTTAACTTGCAGATGTATTTATAACCGCACACCACTGTTTCAAGAATTTGTAGAATCTGATATAATGTTGTTTATATATGCCATGTTATGCAGCAGTATATGGACAGAATACGTTCTGTCGTGATATAGTACCAAAAACAAGCTATTACATGTCCCGCTGCTAAAGTTACCGGTTTTAAGTGGCTAAATCATATATATCGGAAAGGAGAAATAATGCAAACAGATGACATGCAAGATAGTCGAAGAGATTTACGAATTGGTTACCCAAAAATGAAAAGTTCAACTATCTCCCATAAGAGCAAATAATATTAAAAATCAAAACCCTGAAAACATGCACACCTTTAGTATTTTTGTACAAACTTACATCAAAGTGAAAACTTCCTAGGATTTAAACTGTATGAGGAGTTGTGCGGAAAAACTATATAGATATAGGAAGATATGTATATCCATAATGGGACGGAAGGGCGGAAGGGCGGACGGACGGACAGATGGACAAGGGTAAGACAATATGACCCCCCCCCCCCCCACTTTCAGTTTTAAAAAAATATTGCTTCAATCTTATCTTTTATTAAATCAAGCCATAATAGGAATGATTAAATCTATTTTTATGTTTTTACTATTTTTTACATGTATGTACTAACAAAGTATTTTTGTCTAAATTAATATTTTTCTTCAACATGTACATATTGGTAATGAACATATTGGTTTTTTTCAACATTAAATTTTCTTTAAAATAAGTGTCTATAAAAGACCGTCTGATTTAGGGTTTACGGAATACAGAATTACGGGCAAAAATTGCAGAATAAAGAGCAAAAACAGAAAATAAAGAAAAGAGAATAATGGGGTGCTAAAATATAAAGAATATAGAATACTGGTAATACAAAATAAAAACCAATGATAATTATCCAGACTCTTTAATATGATAAAAAGAATCTATCAATACAAAACAAATATTCATCGTGCATAATCAACACGAAGAACGTTGGAAATTATTAGCATGACGTTATGTAATAAAAGTGACGACGTCAAGATTTTTGATTTTTTTTTGCCAAAATGTTGAGTTTGCGTCGCTTCTACAGGGAAAACGAATATTTTTTTAAAGCATCATCTAATTTGCAAGACAAAGAGAAAGAACATATTAATTTTTAAAAATATTCTATGGAGCGGTTCATGTGATTTATTCAGGAAACCGAAAATTGTTGAAGAAAAATATTGATTTTCCCTATATATTCAACGTAATTTAGTGCCCTATCGGACCATTTTAAAAACGGATTTTTCTCGAAAACGAAGTCAGTGACATATACTTTTTTTTTACATTTTCTGATGTATATTTTCAATATATAATTGAGTTGAAAATTTAAAAAAAATCTATGGACTGGTCATTTACTGATCCTTGACCTTAAACAATGAAAAAGCAATATTTAGAACTCCGCATTTACAATTATCCACAATGTATCACTCTTAAACAGAATTAATGATAATTGACTTAATATCAATCAATAAAATAGCAAATAGTTGTGGCATGCAATTGACAACCCATAAAAGATTATAAATGTACATTCATGCACTCAAATGAATGTTTATCAGTTTCATCTCCTTCCAAATGAAAAAGTTTATTAACATCTCTATTTACAATTAATTTACCTCTTTCTTTGAGTTAAGATCTTTAAGTTCCCTGTACTGTTCTATCAATGGTGCTCTGTGTTTCTCCCATTGATTAGCTAAGGTTACCAGTCGTTGTGCACTACTATCTACAACTGACTGTTAAAAATATAAAAATCTGGTTTTGAATTAAAGAGCTTAAACTTTGTGAAATGGTAACATTAACTTACTTATTGACATTGTTTTTCACATCATGCTTGTATAAATTACATAAAAGATTATCAATTTGATAAATTTATGGTAAAAGTAGTATTTTATGGTGCATTTAAACTATGGTGTTTTTGTTTGTATGGTTTAATTTTTTATTTCAGAGTGTGGTTAAAGCTGGGGAATGCATTTCATTGTCATTGAAGAAATTACTTGTTCTTGCCATGATCTATGCTATTTTAGTGTCAGTTCCCTACAGGCATTAATTCTGTTTTTCATTTCTTTACCTGTATTTTGGTAATATTATTTTCAGCATCAGGTAACAAATCCAGTGTGCGTTTCTTGACTTTATAAGACTCTTCTTTATCTTGGTTCTGTTGTAATAGTGTTGACATTTGATCTTCCATTTGTTTCATTGAAGCTGTAAGCTTTTTAGATTCAAGTTCTAAATTGTCTATTTTTGATATTAAATTGTTATATTCTGTTTTTATATTTTCTATATCCTCTTCTCTTTCTTTTTGGAGTTCCTAAAATTAAAGAACATTATCTGTCTATCGTTGGTTAACAAAGCTAAATAATACAATAAAGATGAGAGTATATGGAATTCAAATGAGGTATATTGAAGTAATATTTGCACATCAGTTAAAACATGATTATTCCAGGTACAAACAGACAATGATGGGAGTACAAACAATCAAGACAACACAAATTCCAAGCACTTCAACAAGAAACTTCTATCTAAATTCACCATTTTATCAGAAGATTCACCATTTAAGGTGGTACCTAACACTACAGGGAGATAACTCTGTAAAATCAGCTAAACGTTTTAATTACGTTGTGTTGTTTAGGGAATATTAACCAGTGTAATTTTTCTGATAAAAACAGTTGGTTAAAATTTTTTGAAATTTTTATATTTTTGTCAAATGGTCAAAGTAAATACTTTGTCAAAATTTTATGAAAATTAAACAAGCCAAATTAATTCTAGTTAATGTGTTGAGTACCACCTTAATAGGAATTAACAATAATAAAGTAATTTCATTATGATGTATACATTTCAGAAAGCCTGATCATTTATGGTTAATGCAGACCATTTAACAGTTCCACTTCAAGTGTTGTTTAGTTTCCAATTTGAATCTTTATGTTTTTACATTTAAGCTTATTTATATGTTCTGAAGATTAGTGTACTTCCATTTTTACTGAACTAGTACACATTTTTGTTTAGAGCCTAGCTGAAGCCCGCCTCAAAGTGTGGGATTTTCTGTGTTAAAGACCCATTGGTGGCCTTTGGCTGTATTCTGTTCTTTGGTTGGGCTGTTGCATCTATGACAAATTCCAAATTTCCACTCTCTATATTATTTAAACACTTTATGTAGTGATATATATGTCATGTACAAGTTGCGATATTGTACAGTTTATAACATGTACAAAAATTTTGTACAGGTTATAATTTGTACAATGCAAAAATACAATTTATAACATGTACAAAAGTACCTCATACTTGTTATAACATGTACAAAATATTTCTTAAACATGGTTTTAGCCTGTACAAAATTGCAAACATATATACCTAGAGTACCAAGAAATAATAAAATTACCAATTTCTATTTATACCACTGATACCTGCTCTATTCCCCGTTAGTTTCTTACCTCCTCTGTATGACCTTTATCTATATCAGGTTTCTGTATCTGTGATAATGTCTTCTCTTCATCCTGAAAATTACAATTCAGAATAGCAATTAGGTGTTAGATAAATGATTGCAAGTTTCATTGTACGGTGGCAGTCTTATTGGATAAAAATAAAGATAGCACTTGTTTACAAGACAACAACTGTAACCCTATAATAACAGTTCTTGTTGAGTATCTAAAAGGTTAAAATTTTATTGTTGAATAATTCTTTAGATTTTCTGTCTTTTTTTTACTATGAAATGTTCAAAATCAGTGCATCTTTTGTAGCTTCATAATATGGGTGTACAATTGTTTTATTAAACATATATTTCTATATTGAAGCCAAGGATCATAAGGTTAGGAATTAAAGACATCAATTACTACAAAATATATATATATATACATATTTTCAACTGAAATTCCTGTTGTGAATAAAGGTGTGACTTTATTCTAATTTTCAGGGAAATAAATAAAGTAACATCATGAAAAGGAAGGGAGATAACTCATTAACTTTTTAATGGTCAGCTACAAATCAAACTGTCAATCATAAATAGAAAGAACATTTAGACATAATGAAACAACTTTAATTATTAAGAAATGATTTAGAAAAAAATACATTTAAAAAAAGTAAACTAATCTATCTTACATAACAGCATAAATGTCATTTTTAAATAGCATACCTTTCCATAAATAAGTTGTTCAGTATGTGTAAACCTTGACCCTTTAGTCTTTGCAGAACCAGATGATCTGTTACCCATTGCATCTATCATCTGTTGTAGGTCCATGGCAGATTTTGATGAAGTTAAATCTCCACTCCTCTGAACATCTGACCTTAAATTGTCTTTCAATCTTTTCTGTATTCTTTGTCTTTTCCTGGCTCTGTATTCCTAAATTGAAAATTAAAATGAACTTGAAAAGCGAAACATATTTACTAAAAATTTATATAACTTTGGAGCTAGTCAAGTTTCCACTTTCATCAGAGTTGATCAGAGTCATTATGTTTCCCCCTTTTTTTTAATAAAAAAATAGCAAGAGGGTGAAATAAATGTGAAGTACATGTTCATGGGTAATAAAACCTCAAGGTTTTATGCTTTACTTTGGCATAAATAATTAAACTTCTTTTCAAATTCATAAAGTTCTATTTCACAAACACATGTACATGTATGACATGTATGGTCACAATGAATCCAGAGAACAATCATCTCTAAGGCCACAATTAAAAATATTTTGGTTTGCCCAAACCCTACCTAAGGTTGAGACAGTGGATAGGTAGGTAGGTAGGCATTTTCTTTTTTTTTTTATTTAAAGAAATTTACATATCGGATGTTTATTAGTCTTCATGCCTATCTGATTAAAAAAAAAAATCTTCAAATCAGGACAATAAAAGAATTTGAGTACCGGTAGGCAGCTTTTTTTGGGTAGGTAGGGTTTGGGCAAACAAACCTATTCTTTTTTATGGCCTAAAACTAATATATAAACCAAATATGGACTACATAAAATCAAATAACCAGTTTTTCAAGAGATAACTCTCTTAAACATATTGTAACTTTACCAATCAATAAATATTAATTTAATAATGAATGTATATATTTCATTTTCTTTTTTATTTCATATATCTAGAGGGTAAAAGGTTATGATACAATTGAAAGTTTCCCTCAGTTTCATTGGACATGTTTGACACCAAATATGACATGTGAGTAAAGTAAGACTGAATTTTTGTTTAACAAAATTTGATACTCTCGAAAATCTCTTAAAGGATTGTAAAGTACCTGTTCTGAGAGTCTTGAAGGAAGACCAATTGTATTCCATTCATTTTCCCATTCTTGTTGTGCAGTTAGTTCTGAGGCCAAATCCTCCATGACAGATGGCGCTGTATCACAGTGATGTATAGTTTGATTGGTAATGTATGGAAGACTTTCAGAATAATAGGATCTTACTTCTACAAACAAATGTTACATTTTTGTAAGGAAAACTTATAGTAGACTTACGGAGGTACCAAACTTCTTGATTAGAATTAATATGGCTCATTCAATTTTCATAAAATTTTGACAAAATACTTAATGCGACCATTGACAAATATATAAAAATTACAGAAATTAGAATCACACACTTTATCGACAGAAAATTTTTCATTGGCTATATAGCAGTTTGACAAACACCAATTTTGATCATCGAGAAGCTTAATACTTCCTTAACAACTTGATGTAGACATTCAGCAGCTTTTTACAGAGTTATCTCCCTGTAGTATTAGAACCACTTTAAACTAAACATACTTTGACATATCAATTGTTACATGAAATGTTATAAACTTTACATTTGTGTCATGTAAATAATCTCTGTATCCTCTTATTTCAATATTGCAATCACTTAAAATCTTGATCATATTCCATGATATTGGATCAAACCTTATGAATTTTATTGTTGTTAGGTTTCCTTGACAATGATTTTTTTATCTTACCTTTTGATATTTTCTTTGTTAGGTCCCCCATACCATGTGGAGACCTTACATGGCAGGAATGATATTTACAGGCAGATAAAGCACCCTAAAATAGAAATATTAAAACACAGGGTAATAAAAAAAAATTGATAATATCAGGAACCTTTTAAAAACAACAGGTTTTTGCAACTACAAAATTTGTATATTTTTTAGGAATCTTTTATAATAAAGAAATATAGATTCCTACACTGCAACAAGTGTATTACGATATTTCTCCACTCGAGACCGTTAAATTTTATTATTTAAAGCGCGAGGCTTGCTGAGCATTTTAAATAATTAAATTTAACTGTCGAGAGTGGAGAAATATCGTAATACACGAGTTATAGTGTCGGAATCTGTTTCTCTGATGACTTTAATCATTCTTTTTCAAAGATTTTCAGAAACTTGTGTTCTTTATATGCGACGTCATCAGGCAAGGTCGCCTTTTTTCATGACGTCACAATAGGAAAATTTTGAAGAAAACAAAACATTTTGACGTCATAATCAAATTTCGAGATCAATCATTTGCCGAGAACAAATTTTTCACTAGTGAGGAGAATTATAGTATAACTAATCGCCGTATTTGAATATAAAAAATAAGACAACGCGTGACCGAACGACGCATGGATTAAACGAGTGCGCAGCAAGAGTTTAATCCATAGCGGCGTTCAGTCACAAGTTGTCTTATTTTTGATATTCAAATACGGCGATTAGTTTTTCTTTTTATTACATTGGCAAATGGCTTTTTTTTAATGAAATTAATTTACAAAATGTAAGGAACTATATCTTTTTCCTACGCATTGACAATTTGTTTTGATCCGACGTTATCGACGTCTTGACAACGCCTATTGTTGTATGACGTCAGAGAGTGAAATAACCACGTTTATTTCACATGTGAAATTATCGGTTTTTATCTAACTGGGAAATCAATGTAATTCATTGCAACCAATGTAATAAATATTTTTCTCACACCAGTCAGGAAATGTGAAAATAGAACAAAAATTAGAGAAACTACAAATCATATGATAAAGTGTTTTTCTTAATCAACTACACCATACCATATATACAAGACATGCACAAAAATACATTCTAAGATCTACATAATAAGATAATAATGTCAAACAAGTTAATAAAGCAAATAAATGCAGAAAAAGAGCTATATACTAAATGTTTACTTTCCATCATAAATCACTTTTTGACACAAGTAGAAAGTATGCTCGCATGAATTGGTTTTTAATAAGGCCTGTTTCATGAAATCACATGAGATACACATAAAAGGATCTCTTCAAATACAAACATTGCAATTGTGGTTTTCAACCTGTGAAAATGTTTATAACAGCCAATTATAAAAACATATGTCATACATTTCGTACAATACAGTCCAAATAATCCTTACCTCTTTTTGCCAGACTGGAGGTTTTCCTCTCCATGTTATATTTTTGCTCTTTAAATATGGAGGCACCCACGGAGAGTCGAGATATCTTGCTACAGAGGCAGATATTGTTCTTTGCAATAATGCAGAAGCACCTAAACACAAGAAATAATAAAATTACCAATTTCTATTTATATAATACATGTATATATATTAAGAGAACTGGAAATATTTTTATAGAACATAATATCGAGAATGGTCTTTTTGCCAATTCCATAATTGTATCCTGAATTTACAGATTCGTTTGAAAGAGTTCCCTTTAAAGGGTCATACCATTTTCATTAACAAGCTGTGCCTAATTCATGTAATCAGTTTTTTTAAACTTTTTTTTACAATTAATCTTTTCAGAAGCTTTAAAAAATCTACTTATAGTATATTCATTAAAATTACTAGAAACCTCTCTCAAAATTTCAGGGAACAGCCTTTTGGTCCAGTTGAGAAACAGACTACAATTGGCAAAAAGAAACAACTTGTGTTAAAAAGTGTAAAAAAAATACTAATATCAGCAAGTGGCAAAAGAATAAAAAAGTTGTAAAGCGTGGTAATTCAATATTGTAATTTAAAGATGGCTTTGTAAACCGTGGTAATTCAATATTGTAATTTAAAGATGGCTTTGTAAACCGTGGTAATTCAATATTGTAATTTAAAGATGGCTTTGTAAACCGTGGTAATTCAATATTGTAATTTAAAGATGGCTTTGTAAACCGTGGTAATTCAATATTGTAATTTAAAGATGGCTTTGTAAACCGTGGTAATTCAATATTGTAATTTAAAGATGGCTTTGTAAACCGCATACCTGTCAACTGACCCGGATTCTGCGGGTGTGACCCGAGATTTTCACAATTCTGAGGGATCACCCGGATCACCCGCCGGGTCATTGAAATAACCCGGAAATTCCAAAAATGACCCGATTTCACCCGTATTTCTTAGCCTTGAGATTGATTTTCATAAGTAATATTCCTTTGAAATACCGGCAAATTCGTAATTCTTCCATGAACATGCAGTTCATCTAGCTATGTAAACTGTCAAATTAAGTGACCCATTAAGTGCATGGCTTCACTTGACAGCTTTGGTGTCAAACACACTGATGATTAACACCAATTACCTTAGCTTTAAGTCGTAAATAAATTGCCCTGTTGTTTTACAAAGATATTTCAACTAAGAGTTACTTCCCCTTATTTGTCACCATTCAAAATTATTCCTTATATTTACGTTTTATGGGTGAAAAAGATTAAATCCTTATAATATAAAATTCAAATACATATATTAAAAATTACTTTTCATTATTTTTATACCTTTATACAATTTTAAAAAAAAAGTTGAAAATTATTTTTTACATTTATACTTCCTTTAACTGTATTACTATATTTTATCATAGTCTAATTTCCTTGTTAATTGATGGATGAATGTTCCTACATGTAATACCCCTACATGGTATGATTAAAGGCTAGTGGTCTCATTTTAAAATTACAATACAAAAATAAATTTTAGATGATGACAAAAAGTAAAGAACATAAAACTGTGATACACAAGTTTATAAAAATCTTTAAAAGTGTAATGAAATAATAATAAATAAGATTTAAAATGACTTAACCAAGTGAACATGCATTGATGTTTTGGTATCTTTGATATACATTATAACAAAATGTACCATAAATACTGAAATTCAGCTCGAAAAAGTTTGTACACGTTATGACCTGAGATTTGATTCTTCAATGCAGGTCATGACCTGCATTTTCATCGTCACAGGTTGACAGGTATGAAACCGTGGTAATTCAATATTGTAATTTAAAGATGGCTTTGTAAACCGTGGTAATTCAATATTGTAATTTAAAGATGGCTTTGTAAACCGTGGTAATTCAATATTGTAATTAAAAGATGGCTTTGTAAACCGTGGTAATTCAATATTGTAATTTAAAGATGGCTTTGTAAACCGTGGTAATTCAATATTGTTATTAAAAGATGGCTTGATTGTTCACTGGACGTTTACTAGGTCCAACAAATTTTTTACTGAAAACTAAAACTTTTAATTCTCTGAAATTTTGATATGAACATTCTGTTCACAAAATATTTAATGTCATGATGTTTGAATGAGAATGGATTTTTTTTTTTAAATTAGGTTCTTGATTGGGGGTATCATTCCATTTATCTCTTATTATTTTTGTTCTATATTTTGCAGATCAAGCCCTTTGTTCTCTTATCTGTAAACCTCATCCAGACCCTCTAATATCAGGTTTTCTCACTAAGAATTTTAAAGTCCAGTGATTCGTAAATTTTGGCCATGGTGAGTCTAGAAGTGAGAAGATGAAATTTTATTGATTTATGATATTATATCTATATATAATAAAAGTCTACATGACATAACTAGAGGCTCTAAAAAGCCTGTGTCGCTCACCTTGGTCTTGTGCATATTAAATAATGGACACGAATAAATTCATGACATAATTGTGTTTTGGTGATAGTGATGTGTTTGTAGATCTTACTTTACTGAACATTCTTGTTGCTACAATTATCTCTGTCTATAATGAACTTGGCCCAGTAATTAAAGTGGAAAATATTTTCTACAAATTTACAAAAATTTATGAAAAATGTTAAAAATTAACTATAAAGGGTAATAACTCCTTAAGGGGTCAATTGACCATTTTGGTCATGCTGACTTATTTGTAAATCTTACTTTGCTGAACATTATTGCTGTTTACAGTTTATCTCTATCTATAATAATATTCAAGATAATAACCAAAAACAGCAAAATTTCCTTAAAATTACCAATTCAGGGGCAGTAACCCAACAACAGGTTGTCCGATTCTTCTGAAAATTTCTTGACCTTATAAACACTTTAACTGCATGTCAGATTTGCTCTAAATGCTTTGGTTTTTGAGTTATAAGCTAAAAACTGCATTTTACCCCTATGTTCTATTTTTAGCCATGGCGGCCATCTTGGTTGGTTGGCCGGGTCATGCCACGCATTTTTTAAACTAGATATCCCAAAGATGATTGTGGCCAAGTTTGGATTAATTTGGCCCAGTAGTTTCAGAGGAGAAGATTTTTGTAAAAGATTACTAAGATTTACGAAAAATGGTTAAAAATTGACTATAAAGGTCAATAACTCCTAAAGGGGTCAACTGACCATTTTGGTCATGTTGACTTATTTGTAAATCTTACTTTGCTGAACATTATTGCTGATTACAGTTTATCTCTATCTATAATAATATTCAAGATAATAGCCAAAAACAGCAAAAATTCCCTAAAATTACCAGTTCAGGGGCAGCAACCCAATAACGGGTTGTCGGATTCATCTGAAAATTTGAGGGCAGATAGATCTTGACCTGATAAACAATTTTACCCCGTGTCAGATTTGCTCTAAATGCTTTGGTTTTTGAGTTATAAGCCAAAAACTGCATTTTACCCCTATGTTCTATTTTTAGCCATGGCGGCCATCTTGGTTGGTTGGGTGGGTCACACCACACATTTTTTAAACTAGATACCCAAATGATGATTGTGGCCAAGTTTGGCTTAATTTGGCCCAGTAGTTTCAGAGGAGAAGATTTTTGTAAAAGTTAACGACGATGGACGACGGACGACAGACGACGGACGACGACGCCGGACGCCAAGTGATAGGAAAAGCTCACTTGGCCCCCTCGGGCCAGGTGAGCTAAAAAGGGCAAGGAAATGACATCAAATTTTAATTTTATTAATTATTTTTTAACTTTTGCTATAAATTGATATATGTGCTCAGTTGGTGCAACATTTTACAATTTTGATGCATCTTTTGATTAACAAGTTTTGAAAATGATGAGTCCAAACAGATTTTGTCCAGGACTCATGGGCTCACCTAAGTGAGAAACCTGACTAAATCAATAAATAGAATATCAAACCTAATGGTTCCTCTTCTGTTTCAACTTTATCTTTAGGCAGTTTATCAATGAGAAACATGAACACTTTTCTAATTTCTGTTTCATTGGAATATAAAAATGTCTGGTAACCAATTTCTCCTTTGTATCCAAGTTCCTGGAAAGAAAGTATTTCTTTAAAAAAGGCTACATAAAACAAACAACTGATAAAAATTTAAAAGAGAAAGACCAGTAACTCTAGATGAAAATACTTGAAAGTTATTTGGCTTTGATATAATGACAAGCACAAATTTGATATTTTGAGTACTAGTACTTTAATAAATCTGATAAAGAAGACAATATTACAAAGCTTTAATTTGATTTTATTTTGCTTTTATATATCAAATATCAACAAATAATAAAATTAGAGGACACAATTAATTCTTTACTTATGTCTAAGTCATTGTATTTTTTCAGAACGGAAACATTAACTTGTAAATATTCCATGTTGAAGTGATCGCCTTCACTTTTATTTCCCCTCTACATGTATAGCACAAATAAAACTAAAAGGAGAAGAAAAAAAACTCAATTAAACAAAAAAAAGACATCTGATTTTCTTGTGTCAAATATGTGATGATGTCTTTTTTTTCACTCACAGTAATAGAAGCATGTATACCTGTATAATAGATGCCAAACTGGTTCCTGTTCTGAATCTAGCAGACATTCCACTTGGTAGGGAGTTTGGAAGGTCGACTTCATTGTTAATTACTTTGAGACAACGTATAGCAGACGACACAATTAATTCTGTACTAAACTGTCTCAAACTCTGGATGTCTTCGTCCAAATCACTAAAAGCAGGAAAAAATATGACAGAATAGAAACATGAGTTGTAATTTTTGTAAAGGAATATGCCATGTTTGCAAAATACACCTATAGAGGTGTTTAACAGTGTTCTTTAAAGAACCATGGTGTTATATTTTTTCCCATGGTCCTGTCCAAATAGATTTTATAACATAATCATGATAATGTATTATAAATGTATTGCTACATTATTTTCATGATTTAAGGGAAATAGTACTACATGTATTTCAATACCAGTGGTACTGTTTAAAAATACTGGGTTCAACACTACGACCAGTTTATTCGTCTTTTTGTTGTTAAAAGTTATTAGTAAATTGTGATGTGTAATGTTGTATCAGTGGCTGATGTATGAATGCATGTTGATAGCGATTAATTAATTGATGTTCATTTAATGTCCAGTGGCAAATAGTTCATGCATGTTCAGGTTGATTAGGATATATATAGACACAATAGACCAATTTAGAAATGGTGTTTCACTACATCATGGATATTGATTATACATAATTGCAGAACTTGCCACCTAGCCTTATATTTAAAGATTAAAAAATTGTAATGTCACACAATTTTCCCCTATAAAAAGTGCTTTCTCACAGAGGTGTTGTATAGAACACTTTGACTTTGTAATATTTCATTTAAATGTAAAATTGGATAACTAGACAACGCAATTAGAATTGCTAAATATAGTTTGAAATGAAGACGAATTTGGGGATAGTATAGAGAGTGTTAAAGGTTGTTTTTACCATCCGATCACATTTAGAGAGTGAATAACAATTTTATCCACCTCCTCCATCTTGTAACGTCATGTGATCAATCTATAAATAACTACCGGCAAATATTTATGTTTTTCGCCTCTTCTGAATCTTTAGCATATTATTTTTATATTGATTCACTTTAATATATTTAAATGTTATAATTCCAAATAAAAAACATAGTTTTTAACATTTTAAAAATATATTATCCCTTTTATTTGCTGCGGTACTGTTTGTAAACAATAATGGTGGACAACAAGCACTAGCATTCCAGAATACATAATATTTTCCGTGCAAACACCTTATTTCGAGAACATAGAACTCCCCTTTGATAAGATATCTCCAGAAAAAACTTACTGAATTGAAAATCAATAACTATGGACGATGAAGAAGTTGATTTTCTAAAGGATCAGGGTTAGTTTCAGGCGGGTCACAAGTTTAGACCTGTGTAAATGCATAATTTAAAAAAAAATTATCATGATTCTTGTACTTGTTTCCAAAAATAGCAAGAAATCTCCTCAATTTCCCAAATGATTCTTCATACCGGTTTTTAATTGGAAACATCTGAACCTTTCTGTGTAAATTTTTGAAAGTAGCACCAAGTATTTGTAAAGATTAGTATACAAATCCTTGGTAGCAAGTCATAGACAAATACTACAATATAAATCAGAGGGGCTTGTACATTTGTATCATAGATGCCATAAGCTGTGGTCACACCTTAACGGATAGCTGGAACAGATGCAGAACATATGAAAAAAAAGTTTCCGTTGACAAAATTTTTATCGGTTGGGAATCAGTTGGTGTACTGACCATATAAAATGGACTAGTAACGAATGACGAACGGACACACACAATATATGATAGGTACAAGAAACAGATACTTACCGGACAGAATGGATGTTGAACATACATCCAACAGATGAGTACTGCATAAAGCGTACACCTCACAGAAGCGTTCTGGATAAAACAAATGAACAAGATAAGCGTAAAATTAAATGCGTTTATATTAATACCATGACCTTAAAATAATTAAAAAGTTTACGTGTAACTTGTTTTAGTTTATACATGTAGTCTAGAAGGTTTATAGAATTTGCAACATTTAAGTTCAGTCTGGCCTAAATAAGAGCTGCTTGATAGTGAAGACTTGCTTTTACTCCATAATCCATCATGAATAATGAAAATTTATGACATTCAAGAAATCTGACATACCAATAATTGGCATTTTTAACACGAAGTTTTCAATTGGCATTTATTTGTTTTACATTCGATATGTATCCGTTTTATCTGTTATCTTACCATTCATGTCCTTTTCACATTCATTCATCATCCATTTTATGCGTTATACGCCCGTTATAAGTCTGGTAGAAGTCCATTGGCGAATTGGTCTACTGGACCTCCAAAAGATGTATAACAAACAAGTTACGAATACAAAACAGAAACAAAACGGACGACTACCGGACGTTAAACGGACACTTCATCCGTAAGACATCTGTTCAAAGTTAAAATTGCTCAAAATTTTGCACAAGACTGAATGGAAGACGACCAGACATGATCCAATATGGACATATATCAAACAGATATGAACAGACTTCTAACTGACTCGAATAGTTTGAAAAAAAGTTATACGTTCAGTGTCTGTTTGTGCTATCGGGTAAGGTGTGATTGAGGCTTTAGGGTGGAATAATATGCCAGTTGACTGAAATGCCAGGGGAAAAAATTAACGGTCGCCCAGTCGCCAATGGCGACCAGAAATTGACCTGGGCGATCTTTTTACTCAGTTGTGGTAGCCCAGGTGGCGAATTGAAAACAAGTTCTTGACTGACTGAAATTCGCCATTTACCGTGACTCCAAGTACTGGCTACTTCACGGACAAAAATGTAAATTCAAAAAGAAAAATCTTTTTAAAATGTATTGCATCAAAGTCGCGGTCGCGATAAACAAGGATGTCAAATCAGTGTTTACCTGTGACTAAATATAGTTCACGTTAATTCAGGTCACTGATTGGTCGTCTATTTAAAGTCGGAATGTATTGTATGCTTGCAAGGATAACAAGAGAGGTGTTCCGATGGTCATTAACACTATAAAGCAATCACGGTTTTGGCTTCAAGAAAGCGAAGAAAGCCAGGGAAGATGACAATAGCATGTCATGAAGTAATATCAGTCAAATAAAAGAAAGTATGATATATATAATGCTGCTAAGAATCTGGAAAACAGTACCTTTTGTAGTTAAATTTTCAAAGCCCACGTGGTGTACAGAGAATGAAGGTCAAAAACGAAAGTAGAGTATTGTCGACCACAATAAATAACATTTATAGTTAAAAATGATTTATGTTTCTTACTAACTGAACAGTTTACAAAAAAAAAAAGAAAATCAGAGAAGATATCAAGTTCATGACAACGCTTTTGGAATACATGAAATAGTCGCGAAAAAAGGGGGGGGGGGGTTCATTTGTTTACAAATGTACGTAGTTTAATACGCAAAATGAATCGACCAAGATATTTAATAAATAAGATTATTATAGAAATAAAATGAAATATTTCATCTATCATCTTCATGTATTCCAGAACAGAGAATTCTTTAGTTGTCTTTAAAAGATATGTAAAAAAATTCTTGTACACAAGGCATGAAGATTCCCATTTTGCAAATGATTTTTTTTTTTAATGAAATTTGATTGAAGTCAACAACAAAGATAATAAAAAAATAACTTTTTCCCAGGCATTTAAATCACCTCGAGGTATGCTCAGAATGCAGGATTTTGAGTCTGAAATTTCAAAATTTTCTTAGGAGGCATGCCCCCAAGCCCTACCTAGGAAGTTCAGTCCGCTTTGCGGGCTTCACCGGTGATAGTAAAATTATGTGGGCTACTGACTTTTTGTCTGGGCTAACTGATTTTCAAGTCTAGTAGCCCAGGTGGCTACTGGCCTTCATAAGTTAATTTTGACCCCTGAATGCGTATATATACACAATGTAGATCACATACCAGTCAACTGGCAAATATTTCTGCCCAAAAACCATCTATGAAACATTAGCCCATGTGGATAAATGTGTACAGTGTCAGTAAATGCTTGGTACAAGGATTTTTTTTTAAACTCCCAAAAACACACTATGAACTCAAGAACCATGATTGTCAATGAGACATATTTATTTCAATGTTGAGGAAAAAGTTCATCTTATTCATTTTATTTTTGTTTTCAGTCAAGAGACTAAGTGAACAACTCCAGAAATATAGAAATGTAACTGCTGAAAGTGTTGGTGATGAGGTAAGGATTTTATTTTATTTGTATTTCAATCTTTGTCTCCATATTTCAGACAATTGATAAGTGACTCATGTAAGATTTTTAAAAAAACATGAAATTATCAACTGATGTTTAATACTGGTTTAATTAAACTATGTAATGTTTTTAATTTTTACACTTTGTTTAAAATATTTAATATGTGTATGCACAAATGCAGAGTTAAGAGTTTGATATTATTTTCATGTCATTTAATCATCTTTAAGATTCTTTATATTTGCCTGCAATCTACTCAATATGATAAGAATACATGTATATATAATGGATATTCCCCCAAATGGCCCATTCAGCCAGCGACACAAATAAACCACAAAGACTAGAGGTTACCATATGCTGTATGGCCTTCATTTGATATAAGAAACATTTCTATACCACATACATGTATGAAGCTGTGAATTTATCAGTATTTTGGACAAGTTGTGTGAGAATTAATTTACCTAAATTACCAAAGATTGGTATCAATATAAAAAGTATAGAGATTTGATATGGTTGTCAATGGGACAAATATTTACTAGGGACCATAGGATGAATATGTGAATAACTATAACCCACTGTACGACTTCCAACAGTGAGAAAATGCATACCTTGTAGTAAGCTATACAGAGCCTCAATGTGACAAAATATAAAAACCAACAACCTGATTATGCTTAAAACATTTTTTTTTAATAACACAAAATATGGCAGACAGCATTCACACAACAAACAACATTTACTGAATAAACAGAACCTGAGTACCTTAAAAACATAAAAAATAGTGAAATAGCAAAAACATCCATTGGCAAGATGTCTCACTGGCAAAATTTCTGTTTACAAATAGTGTCAACTCAGCTTTTGAAATTATATTGTTGAATATATAATTACAGCAATTATATTGTTGAATTTGTAATTACAGCAATTATATTGTTGAATTAGTAATTACAGCAATTATATTGTTGAACTTGTAATTACAGCAATTATATTGTTGAATTTTCAATTACAGCAAGGAGCTTTGGATGGAGATGCTCCTGTTGCACCTTGGCTTACTGACAAAAGGTACTGATACGATTAATTAAATAAATGAATTATGGATGATCTTTGATATGATAGTATTAAACAAATGTGGCAAGTTCAATTTGATATTTTTAAAACTTTACAACAAAACACTTATATATATATATATATATCAATGTTTTGAATGGTAAATCAAATGTATTTGTTTAATAATTTGAAAGTTTAAAAGAATTGCTTATGAATTTGATATAATTTTGATTGGTCAATATTTCTTTTTCGTTTATAGCTGAGAATGATATATTTTTAATTTCCAGTGTTTTGTCTACATTTATATTTATAGCTGATCAGAATGATATATTGTCCTATGTTTTGTCTATATTGATTATGTTGATTGCTGAGAATGGTATATTTTTATTTTCCAGTGTTTTGTCTACATTTATATTTATAGCTGATCAGAATGATATATTTTCCAGTGTTTTGTCTATATTGATCATGTTGATTGCTGAGAATGGTATATTTTTATTTTCCAGTGTTTTGTCTCTATTGATAGCTGAGAACATTTTATTTTTTATTTTCCAGTCTTTTGTCACCATTGATAGCTGAATATGATCAACAGTTCCAGGCTCTGTTGGAAGAGAAAGAAATTCTGAGAGTAAGTTCATAAATTCATGCAGCAATTATCTTGTCAATCATTCAATAGTTATCAAGGGTACCAGGATTATAATTTAATACACCAAATGCACATTTCCTCTACGATCCAATCAAAATAGTTTTAAAGCCAAACAAGTACAAAGTTGAAGAGCATTGAGGACCCAAAATTCCAATAAGTTGTGCCAAATACATCTAAGGTACTGTAAATTCAGAAATTATTGTGTGCATTTATTATTGCGATTTTGTCATTTTAGACTTAAAGGGAAACTTCGCAAAAAAATCAAAAATTGATATTATGTTCATTCTGTATAAAAATGCTCAAATTCATAGATATTAAAGTTTTATTCCACTAGAAAAGCGATCACCATCGATTTTAAATTTAGAGTATCAATTCTCTGCGATCCGCCATTTTGTCTTCTTTCCCGATTAATAAAAACGATATGTCTATAAACCACAAAGAAACAAAACTACAGTAACCGATGTAGTCGTAATTGCGTGTCGATATCTTGTCAATCGTACGGTTGTTTTATCCGACTAACTAACTTGATACGAAAAATATTCTTACTTTTTTTAAATTACCATGGTCTGTTGTTTTTAAACTGTTGATATTGGAATTAGGTGAAAAGTCAAAGTTGAAATCATAAATAAGTGTTCCGTGAAAATTGTTTTCGAAAATCTAATTTGTTCATAATTCTTTAAAGTAATAAACAAATATATTTTGATCTTCCCTCATCTGATCACCAGCATGGCTAACGGTATTACTTCCAAAGGTATTGTGAGGGGTGTGAGGTGACACGTCCAGGTATTCAAGCGATTTCCCGTCGGGCTTGCAAGTTCATGCATCGTTTCACTTCTGCAGGTATTGATCAGTGTACACGGCTGATAACTTATAACTTATAACTTTCCATTTTGAACTATCAGATGAATAATATACAACTCTGTCTTACTTGTCATTACTAAACTCATACGCTTGTTTATAAATAACATTTCTGGTATAAAGAATATAATTCATAAACATATAAATAATACCCAAAAAATAAGATTTGATGAAATTAAAATCTATTTAAATATTTTTTCCAAGGGTGAATTTGGGAAAATGTAATATATAGTCATTGTCAATAGTGAAGGACAGATTGGAACATACCAGAAATATTGATTTGAAAAATGAACGCACTTGACGACGATTCGTTTATACGACTGGATAGAAAGTTACGGAACTATAGCGCAATTTAAAATATATACATGTATACATTGAACATAAGAAAAAATATATATTTTGAATAAATTGGGGTAAAAGTTTTGTAAATAGACTAGTCCACGTATGCTAACAGTATGTAATCATCGAATGTCGATAGACTATTGTATACCAAAAGAAGAAGAAGAAGAAGAAGAGAACCAATTTGATTTAAATACAGGTCGATGTATAACTTGCTTTGGTTCATCGAAGTTGTGGACATAGTATTATCACAGATTTATATTTCAATAAGATTGTTCTCGAACAAAGGAAGGAATTCGTCATCACAATTGTTATATATGCCACTGGACGGACACTAATTATAAAAATAAATTGCTTGTCCGCTAAATAGGGGTATTCTTGTCAGATAAAAGACTTTTAGTTATATTAAAAAAATAGGGAAATATGACATTAAATTGGTTCTGTCTTCTTTTTTTTAACATCGTTAAAAAGATGTGTGTCTAAGGTGAACGCCACAAGAACCCTGTAATACTAGTACGAGAGTATAACATGTAAACATTCCTTCTTAATAATATGGTTGAATTGGAAATCTTTTCATACAGATTGACAACTCATGGTCCGATATGCATGTAATATTTGCCACATGACGCCCATAGTTCTTTCTACCATTATCATCTTATTCTTTAATATTGCTGTTAACATCGATGGTTCACACCCAAGCAAAATGGGAGTGATGTACCTTCAGAGCTTCTCCGTGTTATAACTTGTGAATCTTAAAATATAGACGAAATTTCGGTATTGAAATGAATCTACATCTCACAAACAGGATGTTTAAATAATGATTTTGAGTAATCCCCTAACGAACCAATATAAACGTATGGCAAGATATAACCATGATTGAAGGAATTTAGTTTTTGTCAGACGCAAGAACTCATCACTATCATAAACGTATACGTATATATGCATGCAGTTTCAAATATCAAGAACAAGCTGTGGATGTCGATAGTCCGTTTTCTAACTGTTCAGAGTTAGACATGTCACTTGTTCATTCTTGGAAGCCTTCATATTCCCCGTCCAACTATTGGAACTCTTTCTGGTTGTGTTGACTGTATATGCTTGTATGGTTATTCTGTCGTTCAAGTTATCTGTACAACTGGTTGCATTTCCTCTCCTTTCCCAACAAACAAACTAACGAAACGCTACTAGTCTGCTTTCTCTGGAGCTCATCCTCAATGGCGCTTATACGTCAGGAAACTTACATGTATACTAATAATGATTGTTTCAAGAACAACGATGTAGGGACGAACTATTCTAATTTCGTCAATATCAGTTATGCATGACTAAAATATAAGTTTTATTACAACAACTGTATTTGGTCTCGAATGTATGTTAACTAATTAATGTGTTTTTATAGACTAGCTCAAATCCTCATCCAAATAATATAATCTATATGTAATAATCGTTTCCTACCACACCGAGATTTAATGCCAAGCGGTAGACATATTTTAGGTACTACATGATTAAGTAATTAAATGAACAATATTATTGATAACAATAATTAATCATTAATGTGCAAAGATTAAAAAACAACAGTAGTTTTTCTTTATTTGTACGTATTATATTCCGCTTCAGTAGAGTTATCTTCAAATAGTTTCAGATATTAATTAATACATGGGTTTCAAAAGTCTAAATGTAAGTATTCTCATACATTTTTTTGCCTAATAAAGACAATCAAAATGCTTTGGTAAAGCTATTTCTAATTTCTAAGTTCCCCTTTTTTATGAGACATAAATCAAGGACAAGAGGTGTATATCATTTCATTCTGACGCATGAATTAAGTTTCCCGTCTTTAACCGAAAATTGTTTATTTCTTAGTAAATTAATTTATTTGAATTCAAATAAATAATAGCACCAAATATAATTAAATAATTCCACGGCGATCTATTTTCATTTGTCACCAACTTGAATATGTATTTTAAATGTGTGTATTAAATGCTCCCTTGTTTTATAATCCACTGATCCGAATAGACAGTCACACCTGGCAAGGTGTGCCCTAGAGGCGTGGTTAACATGATACCGAAGTGCAAATAACAATTTACCTTTCAACAAGCCATCTACGAGTTTTGCCACAGAACCGTGAATACACAAATCGTATAAACCTAGTCATAAGCAGAGACAGTAAAAGGTCAATAAGAGTACACCAACATATTGTCTTTACAGATTATTGTACTTTAATTTGTTCACCTTATCAGTCCGAAAATGCATTAATTAAAAATAAATTTATAACATTTTGTGTTGTCTAAAAAAAAATTAATTTGAATATATACGTTTAACATAGAAAATTTATCTCATGAATATGTACAATTGCACGTCTGTACGTTTTATCTTCTTATTATCGGCTGGTTATTAGATAAAGCAGAAGTCATCTTTTTCACATTGTTTTTTATGCCCCATTTATGGGCATTATGTTTTCTGGTCTGTGTGTCCGTCCGTTCGTCTGTTACTCTTCAGGTTAAAGTTTTTGGTCAAGGTAGTTTTTGATGAAGTTGAAGTCCAATCAACTTCAAACTTAGTACACATGTTCCCTATGATATGATCTTTCTAATTTTAATGCCAAATTAGAGATTTTTCCCCCATTTTCACAGTCAACTGAACATAGAAAATGATAGTGCGAATGGGGCATCCTTGTACTGGGGAAAAATTCTTGTTTCTTTTCTTTTAAGGCACATGATCCATGTCTGACAAATGTTTTATTTTGGTTTAATACAGGCTGCATTATTGTCCTTTTAAACATATTTATGACTTTAAAGAAATCTTAATTTCAAATTTTATAGGGTGAGTTGGACAAACTCCGTCCAGAACTGCGAAGATTGATGGATGAAAACAAAAAACTGGTAGGAGATATGAAAGAAAGATTAGAGAACCAGTTAGATACTGATATGGATGATGAAGGAGGCTTCCAACCTGTAACAGACCAGGAACAAGTCATGAGTAATCTAAACATGCAGGTGGAAACATCCTTACAGGTAAAACATATTTTTAATTATAATGGTAATAGAGATATGATATCATTGATATTTATTTCATTAAGTTCCAAAGCAAAGAAGAGCAAGGTAGCCTTAGAACATCAAGGCTGTTGGGAGGTTTTATATCAGTGAAATTGCATGTCAGACTTAAATTTCTCAATGTCACTGAATTTTATCTGAGTTTGAAATCCTTGATTATTTTCAGTTATCTATTTGAAACTTTATTAAGGTGGTATTGGGAGTCTAAATTAAAAACAATACTTTGCCAAAATGTAGTTTATATTGTGATATGTTCAAAAATAAAATAAAAATGATGGTCACTGGGCATTTTCTCAAGCAGCAGGTTGTGAAAAAATTACACATTTGTATGGATTATACAGGAAAAAACATTTATGTGACTAGACGCTAAAAATTGTAAAATAAAATACCAGAAATTAGCTTTTAGTAAATGCTTTGAGAGAGCCATATCTCTTGCACTTAAAAGACTCATTTGTAGATTTCAAAAAAGAGCAGGCTAATGCCACTACAAGACAGTACTCACTACCGCAAAGTGGAAAGGGATTAATATAAGTTGCAAAACTTGTTTCCCAATCCACTTTAAATAAATATGTTTAAACTAAAATATAAAATAGCAAAATTTCATGTAGATTCCATCAGAAATGCACTATTTCAGAGTTCTCACCACCTAAAAATGCTAATTTTAAAAACATTTAAAAATGAAAATTTAGATTAGTGATCTACGTTCCTCATCAAATTTTTCTTATTCTATTGAAAATCTAGACCTTTGGTTCTTTGTTATTTTCAATCCAAGATGGTGAAAGACACCCATACCACCTTAAGGGGTTTCGCGGGTATAAACCAATTTTTTTTTTCTAATATAGGATTTCCCTTTATTTTTCTTTAAATGATCTTCATCTTATACTTAATAGAAAAATAAAATAAAAACATGAGGTCACCGTTCATTTAAGCTCACAATCTGCCTTTGAGAGAATACATTTTTGTAAATTTACTTTTTTTCTGTTGAACTAATAGGGGTAATAAAGATAATATCGAAATAAAAAAAGAACTAAATTACAGAAATCACCCAAATTTTACAATAGTTTAGTTTAAGTACAGCTTATTTAAAAAAAATAATAAAAAATATAGGTCACCGATGAGTTAAAGAGTTTTGCATCAAAGGGAGATAATTTGGAGCTTTTCAATGATATATGCAATTTGAAAGTCATCTGGGGCCAAAACGAATTGACTTTTTGGAATGACTTTTGTTCCGTATGATAAAGTAACAACTAATAAAGTAAAAAATGAAATTTGTGATGAAAACAAAACAAAACAAACAAAAATTCTGAAATGTTTATACCCACGAGCCTCCGTAAGTAGCTTTTATTAGATTTTTCCTTTCCATTTATGGGAAAATGAGATTTTCCTTCATTGACTTTACAACCATAGTCATAATTACTTGCTTTTTTTACAAATGCAGATGGCAAATTTCTTTGAAATAACCCTGCTAAAAAAAAACTATAGCAGGGAAACACAAAAAAAAACTATAGCAGGGAAACACAAAACCACCATAGTTTTCTTTTTCTCTTTCTCTCACAAAATTGAGAAATCATATTATATATTTTCAGGAAAAGGAAGCTGCTATGGAGAGATGGAGAGAAGCTGAAATGGAAATAGACAGGCTACAGAAAGAATTACAGGTAACATTCATTAAACAACAGAAACAAGTTCTATAGCATTCATTCATATAGCAGAAAGAAAAAAAATGTGTTTAAAGAAAATTAATAACCTCCATTAAAAGTATATTGCAACCTTACAACATAGGACAACCAAAACAAACATCTAGAGAACCATACATTCTGTAACAAATGGACAAACAATCATACTTGTTTTAAATTAATGCAAATAAAGACAGAAAAGTATGTTAATGTCAATGTAAAAGGAATAGATAGAAAATTCATTATTTAGAAAGCATGGTATACATTTTCCAATTTTCTTATTTTTAGAATGAGAAGGATAGTCATCAGTGGAGAATAGTTGAAGATCAGGCTACCAGAGTATGTATTCTAATTAACCTGCTTGTTTATTTGTCGTAATGTCATTTTCTGTTCATTCATAGTGTGTAGTGTTTGTCTTTCATATTGAAGTAATTCAGTGTATGCAGGGAATAATATTGGCTTTTACAGTAAGTACTGCAGATTCATTATTTTTCGTTGGATACCAATTTTTGTGGATTCATCATTTTTTGTTGGATACCAATTTTCATGGATTTTGTGGTATCCGGTGAACCAGGCCTTGCGGTCATAAAACTTTCGAGCACGATTTTTGTACTCAGACTCGAGAATCAACCAATCAAAATGCTGGATTTCATGTTTCGAGCATGATTTGTGTGCTCCAAGCACTGAGCAAAGTTTTATGACTTCAACCCCAGGAATTTAAATACTCAAAGATTTACAAAATTTCTATAGGCTTTGTATTCAGAGATTGGCAAAACCAGGAAAAATTAAATATCTATGAAAATGCAAGTTTTCTTCAATCCCTTAAAATAGATATCTCATAAATAAATGAATCCACAGTATAACCTAAAAATATCCCAATTAAATAGATCAAGTACACATGACCAACACTGTGAACCAACTAGTTTTCCCATGTAGAAAAAATAATGCAAATATATTCAGTTGTCAGTGTTCCAGCTAGGTTTTCAAAAGGGCAGGGTGCACTTGTAAAATGGGAAAGTTGGATCATCTCATGATATTAAGACATCACCATAAATAGAAATAAAAAAAAATGCAGCAAAATTGGCTGTAATGGACTAACTATGAAAAAAGAATCTGCAAAAATATATTGCTTTACAGTATTGTCAAATATTTACATAAGAACGAGCTTGGGTAATCATTTATAGATGTGAACTTTGAAAACAAAATAATATAATTTAGAATATGTAGCAAATGACTTCAGAGTAAGCCATCTTAATTTGGTAAAAATAAAAGCATCCAAAATACATTTTGATGTAATGAAAATAAATTCTGATAAAACATGTGACAGTGTATTTAACACAATTATGTTGATGATCTTTAATGTCTAAATGTTCATAATATTTCCAGTGTTATTTTCACTCCTCCACATATTCAGTCAATATAAATATTTATCAAACATTAAGTAGTAATGTAATTGTAAGGAAACCCAGGTGCTTCGGATGAATAATTAAGCAGTTCTTTTACAGCTTTTAAAACAATAGAGAATAGTACATGGCAAGTTCTGTATCGGTTTCACCCTCAACCAAAACCTAAAGGCCCTCTGGATGATACGACATATGCTACAGATTTTACCATGTATTATTCTCTATAGAAATAATTATTAATACAAAGATGTAATCCCTGATATTTATCTTTCAATAGATGCAATCAGAGTATCAAGAATCAGTTGCAGTATTAAACAGAGAAATTGAAGAACTCCAATTAGACAGCAGGTATTCAATCGATTTTTTTTATTTTCTTACATATTTTGACATATTTTAGTAAAGAATGTGCAAAATATAAAATTCGAATTAATTTTCCCAAAATATTAGTTATTTTTTATTTGATTTAGAAGTTGTACACACATTTTGACACAGCCTCGCGCTTTAAATAATAAAATTTAACTGTCTCAAGTGGAGAAATAGCGTAATACATTTGTTGCAGTGTAGGAATCTATATATCTACCTTTAGCGCAAACGTTTTAATACACAAAAATGGCTGTTCCGTGTTAAGACCAACTTATATATACTGCCAGATGATTTCAAATTTCGACATCAAACTCCCCAGTTGACAAAGGCCAAGATTCAGATACAATGTATTTATCTCTATTCTTCAGCAAAATAAACAAATCAGTCTATTTCAACTAATTTTTCCTAGTAAAATTTCATAAAATAAAAATTGCACGAAATGATGTTATTGTCTTAACATGGCAACGAAACAAGGTGACGTCACAAGTATTTTTCCGTAAACAAAAAATCAAATGTAAACACCAGGTTTTTTAAAAAGCTTCATGTACGCCTCAGAACGAATAAAATTACATTGGAAGAAAATATATAAGTGAAAAATGCTTTTAAAAAAGTATACTAATCATTGAATTATATAATATAACTAATATTATCAAAATTAGGTAAAACGGCTTTCACATTTAACAAAATTACCGAATTTGTCCTATTAGAATCAAAATGATTCATGGCAGCCATAGATTTGTTTTCATTTAACCATGGGTTGGGCATTTATATTCTTATTTTACCGCACGCTAACGCTCAATGTAAAAGAAAGTAATTGAAAAATAAATGCCCAACCCATGGTTAAATGAAAACAAATCTACGGCTGCCATGAAATATCTATTATTTACTATTAAATAGATGTAAATTTTTCAAATCTCCAGATTGATAGTTCTCTATCCTTTGGTAAGATTTAGACATCATGTAATTTTATGAAGCCCTTTCATGGTGAAGAACCAGCATGCACAAGAAAATTTTGAAAATATTACTTTATTTTGTGTGCTAACTTGCTTACTGCACTTACCATTTAGATACAATATGGGGTTCAACTTTCAAGGATAAATTAACTTTGTAAAATTGTTTTTAAATAATACATGGTTATTAGTTTTTTTATATATTTTACAAACTAATTTTTTCAGAGAAGCCAAACATGAATTGGAAAAAGCCATTTCAGAATTAAAAGAATTAAAAAAAGAAAATAAAGATTTTGAGCAGAAGTTACAATGGAAGGTATCAATTTTTTATTCATTTACTAAAGGATATGAAGATGGCATTTTTAGACAAAAGTATATATTGAATTTTGTAATTTTCTGTTCCTTTTGTCAGTGTAAAAATCAATGGATAATACAGAAAAGATATACTCTAGATGGAGCATTGTCATCAGATTCAAAGAAAAATACTGTCAAGTGCTTTTGTGGAAAATTGAAGTGCAGTCAGTTTTCTGATTGCTTTTTTAATCCTTTTCATGAATCAAGCTTGTAGTTTAACACAATACTAGTCTAAACTATAAAAAAAAAAATAAAAAAAATAACAACATCCTGGTAACGTCGTGGAAATTCAATTATTATGGTCAACTTGTTTTGTCCCTTAGAATAATGTCTTCAGAACAATATGAAGATATGAAACATATAGAATAATGTCTTCAGAACAATATGAAGATATGAAACATACAATGAAGTACTTAAAATGAAGGTACTGAAAGGTTAACAGGAAATGACGTCACAATAATAGGTATGACGACGTTAAAAGAAAAGTGAAAGTAAAAGTAAATACTAAATTGGAAAGTATCATTTGGACAAAATGGACAACACTTCACTGGACATTTGGTACCATTTCAACATATATCATAAAATTTTCACCTGTTCTTATATGGACTTTTAAATCACAATTATTTCAGAACTTTGTCATTTTATGTATGAGCATATTGATTACAGGACCAGGATATAGCAGACATCATAATGAAGGAAGGGATGTCAGATAGCCATATACGTGAAATGAAAAGATTACTGGATGAAAGCAATCATAAGTATGTTATAATATTTACATGACTGTACATTACTTTTAACAACTGTATTAGTCCTTCTATAATCCTTTGTTATGTTTTAGTTTCTACTGATATAAGTATAATTACTTAATCAGTTGAAAACTTTTTTTCTTTTAAAAAGCTGTAATGTTTGGTATTTTCCAGAAAAATAGGTCATTGGGGTTCAACAACACTTTTTTTATACCCCACCACCTATTATTTGATTTCATCCAAATTAATAACAACAAAAATATCATATGGTGTCTAACTCTCATATACACTTGTTCTTGGAATAGCGCTTTTAATATGTGTTGTCAAAGAATTCTGTTTCAAGGTGTTACTCTCAAATAGCATTGATGTGTTCAAAGTGTAAGCAATAATCTATGTATCAGATTTCATGCAAAAAATATATATATATATATATGACTGGTAACAAGTAAGCATTTGCAACATTAAAATTATATATATATTTATAAATTAGAATGAATTGGACCTGACCATATCCTAACTGGATAGAAGAGAAAGGTGGCTTTATATTTGAGCCTTATAAATATATTTCAATTGACTTTACAGATTATCTCAAGTTAATAGAGAGTTGGAAGAAACTAAAACAGATAAAGCTGGACTTGAAGCAAGAATAAAAGAGGCACAGAAAAGATAGTAAGTCATTAGAAGTTATGGCAAGGCTACAAATATTTCTATAAATGTCGTAGATTTATGAAAAACTTTTATTTTTTAAAAGTTTGTATTTCCAAAATATTTTGTAAAAATCAAATTAATTTATTTAAAAAGATGTAAAAATAATTAATAAATTTTTAATAAACAAGTTTTGGTAGAATGAATCCGTCATTATGTCATAATTTTACAAAACAAATATTGGAATGTGGTGTATAAGTTGAGTTTACTGTGGATTCATTTATTTTCTTGGGTACCAATTTTCGTTGCTTGATGAAAACTTGCATGTTTGTGAATATTTGATTTTACAGTTTCGCCAAAATGTGCATATTGCCTTATAGAAAATATGTAATTCATTAAATACTTAATTTTGTGGTTTACATGTACCAGTGGCGGATCCAGGGGGAGTTTCCGGGGGTTGGAACGCCCCCTTTTTTTTTGGACGATCAATGCATTTGAATGGGGACATATAGATGGAACCCCCCTTTGTCCTGGGTTGGAACCCCCCCCCCTTCCCCCCTTTTTTAAAATGGCTGGATCCGCCACTGCATGTACCCATGAAATCCAAGAATAATAATGAATCCAAAGAATCATATCTGTGGTCTAAATTATATCTTTATATCTATCTTACCAGGGCATTTTAGAACAACCTTTGACAGGGATATCTACCTCAGTGCTGTTCCAGCATTGGTTGTATATGGGTAGGGGTTTGGCTTTTTTTTTAAATATACTGCAGAAAGATAGCCTGGACAATAATACTAAATAATTGAAAATTAAGACTTAATTACTTATGATTCTTATAGAATCAATGAATTACTGATATTATAATTATAAATGCTAACTTAGTAAAACAAAAATAGGTATTTATTCCTGTCAAACAACATTTGGTAAATAGACCTTGATACTCTAGTACCTGGTAAAATACACACAAATCATGTGACATTAGTTTATCCAATCATTATTCTTGCAGTGGTGATATGGAACAGAGAGAATTAGATGCTGTCGCACAAGTCAGAGATGCAGTACAAATGGTAGAGAAAGCTATGATGGAAAAAGAACAGGTTGGTATATATTCCTATGATGACTTTATATTTCAACTTTAAGCCTGTCATATTTAAAAAGAAATGGATGTCTAGCTTTGGTATATATGGTTACCTAACAAAATATTTTTATGTTTCCACCGTAGTGGTAGCGGAGGGGGCATTAAGTTTTACTCTTGTTTTTGTTCATCCCAAATTTGGTTTGTAACTTTAGTTTGCCTCATTTTAATATTATAAAAATTATACAAAATGCTTCTTTCTAAAAAACAAAACAAATTTAAATTTTGGTGGCCTCACTTTTACCTTTCTAGAGTTATGCCCCTTTACAAATGGATAAAATCCTGGATTTTTCATTTACAATTTCTAACATAAGTATGCCTAAACTAAATGTTATGAAATGTATACAAAATGCTTTTTACCACAAAACTCAGATCAAGTTTTTGGGTAGGAATACATTATCAGTTCCTGCGTTATGTCCCTTTATAACAATATATGCAAGTTGGGGCATCATCTGTGTCTTATGAACACATTTCCCATTTATTTTAGAACATGTATTGATGAGATGCTGTCTCAGTATCCATTACCCTTATTGTCCTTGCTCTACTACTTATACATCAGTTTTATTTAAATTTAAGCATGTTGTTTCTTTTTAATTGTATAGGCAGAGATAGATCTGAAGCAGAGAGAAGAAGAGGCTGACTCGTTACAGGAAGCTATCAGCAAATTAATCAATGAAGCAGGACTTAAAACCAGACAAGAGGTCAATATTTTATTACATAGAATAAAAGTATTTGTTGTTTTTTTGTTTTTTTTTAATTATGTAATTAGACTTTTCAATTCATATCCTCCTCCTCCTTCCAAAAAAATATGGAAAGGGAACAAGGATTTATTTAGTTGAATTTACCCCCCAAAAAAATCAAAATAAAAAAAGGCAAAATTGTATGTATAATTGAAACAAACAAAAACACACACAGCAGAGGAGATGAGAATAAACAATTAATTCTATTCAGTTCAATGGACTGCATTAGTTAAAGGGTGATAAAAGATAAGTTTCAGTCTATTATGAATTTTATATATTTTGTTATTATCTGAAAGTATTTTAAATTTAAATCATTTGTCTGTTTACTTGTATTGTATCAGACTTCCGTTAAAATTAATGAGTTTAGGAAAACATTTATTGTAAGTTTTTATCTACCTTTCAACATAAAAGAGTAAGATAAAAATCCTTTCATAAAAGATTAACTTTTAAATTGTAATACAGTCAGTTAAGGGTAGTTTTCTTAACAATTTTCGTTGCTACCTGCATTATCAATACAATGCTTTGTTATCAAAGTTTTGATTTTATTTTTTCAAGGTTGATCTTGTAAGGAACCAGTGCAATGAAAGAATTACAAAACTCACTCAGGAATTAAATAACTTGGAAATGGTAAGTATTGCAGTCACAATTATATACAACTTTTGAATATTCATCTTTTAAAGTGCCAGTCTTTGTAAGAATCAGACAATTTAGGTAAAAATTAAAACATGATTAGAAAAAACCCACCTAGCTAATCATGCTATTTAATACTAACCATCATCCTGAGTTAAAAAGTATTAGTCTTTCGTTTGTGTTTGTCTGGTAATATCAAATAACTTGGATAGAAAATTGGTTAGAATGATAGCAAATTACAGAGTTATCTCCCCTTATTTGTTAATTTCAAGTGCATTTCAACCAAATTGTATCTTCTATTACCAGAACAGAAAATGGAAATGAATGTTATTTTTGTGCATAACTACATATTATGAACTGAAATTAGTGTCAAATAGGGTGGGTTTTTTTGGTCATGTTTTTACCACTGCCTGATTCTTAGGCAGACTGGCACTTTAAAAATAATTTACCAGTTATTGTAAAATTCATAATTATGTCGTATTATATCATACTCCAGCATTGAAGCAAGGGAAATATAACAAACTTCTTTTCTGTTCATCTGTTTGTCCAACAAATTTGTTCTTCACAATTTTCTCAAAATTTTTTCATATTTGTTCACCAGCTTGACAATGTTCAAGATACAATATATATCTATTTGAGTTTTTTTAGAAAACATTTTAGAGAAGTTTGATTTGATGCTAATTAGATCATGAAATCAATACTAACTTAAACTGCTTAATGAAAGAGTCCTGGTACCAACTGTTGTAATGAGCCAATCATAGAACTGGTTGCAAAACAGGACAACAGAATTTTTGGTATCTATATAATATTTACAATGGCTTGAAAAAAAAAATCATGTTTTGCCTTGCAAAAAGAGATAACTTTAATCCTACAATCGGCCAACTAATAAATTCATGTTTGCTTTCTGTGTACTTGTACAAATTACGTCTCCTTTGGACAATGAATTAGAACTTAACAACTAAAGTTTTAAGTGTTTGATTTTAATTTCTGGATAAAAACAATACATTACATTGTCCGTAAATATGAAATTTATTTGTACACGCTATAAAACAGAAAAAAGTTAAGCAATCAACACTTTTCATAAATCTCATACAAATAACAAAAAGTATTTTCAGACAATATACAAATATTGTATATATATATGTATTTATATTTCAGGAAGGTGCTGACTTAAAAGAACAAGTAACAAGAGCCATCAGGGATAAAAGAAATGTGGAAGCTGAGTTGGAAAAGGTATGGTTACATTTCATTATCTTAGATATTGGACAGCAGTTGCTACTTTATAACATTGATATTTGTCAGTGTATTGTCCTTATCAAGGAAAAATTAGTACTAAGTTTTACAATATTTGTAGAGGAAACACTGCTAAGAAGCAAAAACATAAACAAAGGTTTAGTTAGAAAAAAAATGAAAACACGTTTTAAATTGCATGTGTCCGAAGGGCTTTTCTGGATTTACCTTCATCAGGAAACGCTCAAGGCTGAATATTTAAAATCCAGGATAGTATGAAGACAGAAAACATTGAAGAGCTATAAACCAAAAAGAACCTAAAAAATAGTCAACAAGTTGCACATAGACTGGCACATTCACACTTTTTAATATTCCTTGATTTTTCTGCTGTACTAAACATTTTTCTTTACTGAGGCTAAATACATGAAACAGAGCCAGACATTTTTCTATTCTTTATAAAATGTAAACATTTCTATCCTTTTCTTGACAGTTCCATCATGACCAGAAAGTTTCTGGAGCTAAGGATAAAGCTTCATTTGAAGACATGAACAGAAGAGCTATAGCTGCTGAAAGGTCAAGAGATGATTTGGAGGTCAAAGTTGAAAATCAACATAGTGCACTTAAAAAGGCAGAAATGAAGTAAGTAAAGATATATATAATTTAAATGGAGTGATAAATAAAGCATTACAAAAATAGCAAATACATAGATCATTTATAAAGTGCAAATACAAAATAGAAAATTTCCAGTTGAAATTACAAAAAAAAGAGAAACTAGTGAAATGATCATTTGCATGAAAAGCCAACTGAAGGAAATTATATAAAATCTCATCTAATTTGATGTAAATTATATTTTATTTGTTATCTGAATTATCAGCATTTTTTGTTAGGATTTTCAATCTTATTTTATTATTTTAAAGCAATCAACAAATTACAACCCAAACTGAGGTTCAGTTAGCCCAGTTGAAGGAGAGAATGTCTGGAATGGAACAAGAGTTTGAGTTCCTGAATGACGACAGAATGAGATTACAAAACGATAATGATGATCTTAAGAAAAGAATGCTGGCAGCTGAAAAAGAAAAAGAATCAGCTCTTAGGAAGTGTCAGAAAGAGGTAAATAGTCAAAATAATGGGTTTCATTTCTCATTTCAACAAACCTTCTGAAAAAAAACACAAACAAAACTTTTTATAGATGATGATAGGATGACAGGGTGTTTTTCAACTAATTGAACCACTTCAAATGTGCAAAAGATATTCCCTTGTTCAAAATAGTTTGTACAGATCAGCAATATTGATGCAAAAGGCATACTCGCTTTTCAAATCATGAAATTAAACCACCACACAAAATTTTACTCATTGAATTCACTAACATAACAAATCACCAACATGTCCACATTAACTATTTATATATGACAACAAACCAACATATTATTACTGAGTATTTTTTGAGATAATACAAGCACTATGAGATTTAAAAAACTGAAAATGAAAATTAAGGTGGTACCAAACACCTTGACTTAAATTAATTTGGCTCATTTAATTTTGATAAAATATTTTACTTTGACCCTCTGACAAAAATCTATAAAATAAAAAAGAATTGAACCACATTTTATAAGAAATTTTTTATTGAATATATGGAGCAGTTTAACAAACACTAATTTTAATCATTGAGAAGCTTAATATTTCAATTACAATAGAACTTGATTAAAACGTTCAGCTGATATTAAGTGGTATATCCCTGTAATGTTATGTAAAACCTTAAATCGATTCTGATTGTGTTTAAGTTTTCACATACAATGTCATATCTATTTTAAGATGACAATATTTGAACATGAGCAGCAACAAAAATTACAGGAATATGAAACGAGACTACAGTGTTCAGAAGATGCTAGTCGATCAACTGTTGGTGAATTAAGAAATTTATTAACAGGTCAACAGAGAATGTGTGCTAGGTATATAAACATTTTTTTATAGACAAAATAGATGATATTGAATAAGTGTAAATTAGAATGTTGTTTGAGGGGTTGTTTTATAGACTGTATGTATTCTAAAACTTGCTAAAGTCTGTGGATAATCTAATCTCTGAAATTAAATTAAATTTTCTAAAATCACTTTTGGAGATCTAAACATTACGTTTTGCAACAAGAAATGAGATATGTAAATTCTTAAAATGTAGTTCATTTATTCAAGTTCTGTATTATATGCAACATTTAAAAAGATATCACAAAATTTCAAGTTTGCAGATTCAATAATACTGGTACATAATATATTAAAATTTAAAGCAATTTACCATTACATTTTTACCCCATGCAGTTACAATCAACATGGGAAAAAATTTTTTTTTTTATATTTTAGATGGAAGGAAGAATGTCAATCAATAACAGAAAAATTTGAACAAAAAATAAAAGATGTTCGATCAGAACTTAGTCATGTGAAAAAGAGAAATGATGAACTGACATCATTACTTAGAGAAAGTCAAGAGAAAACATTAGAGGTATATCATTGAATTTTTACAAACCTTCTCAGAGGTTTTTTTAATATTTGATTATTTGGCCAGTATATTGATTATTTGATAACCAGAACAAATATTTCAGGATTATTTGATAATCTCGATCTTGTTTAAAAAAATTATTAATGATTATTTTATAATTTTGGCAGAAATGTGATCATGTTAATATCAATTGGACCCACACCCCCACCCCCCATGAGAGGATTCATTTACAACTGTATTTTTTCATTCTCACAATAAATCTTCTCAAGGAAAATCCTTGGGTTTTTTTAATTATTTTTAGGAAAATTTATTTTGCAACATTTATAATTTTAAAATGCATAACTAGAAATTTGTGTTTAGTAATCATTGGTTGAGCTATCTTTGTTTAATAAGATGCTGAAAATATATAATATACAGATATAAACAATACCAAATTTTCACATTTTTTCAAAATGGTCACAAACCTTCAAATTTGCAATTTCTTCAATGAAAAATGCACAAAAAATATAAAACTACCCATTACACTTTGGTTTTGTACATTTCATGAGCAGAAGATTATATAATTTAGTCAAATACCAACTTTTAACCCCATTAAAGTATCATACTTTACATAAATTTCAAGAAAATCAACCAAAAACTGACCAAAAAGGACTCATTTTTGCGGAAATACCTCCATAGGAAATTAAAAATGCTGATTTTAAGTTTTCCTCAAGTTAGATTTTATGGGACTCTTTTTCTGTGTATATTAATGGCATAATGCTATAGATTAGAACTAAAACATTTTCTGTTGCAATTAGTTTGAGGTAAATCTTAGTTTGACTGCATCATTTGACTTTAAAATGTTTTAATAGGCAGAAAGAATGATAACAGATTATGCAAAAAACATAAGAAGAATGGAAGAAAGAGTCAGAGATTCAGAAAGCAGAGCATCAGAAGCTTCTAAACAGGTATATTTGTGTGGTTTTGCAGGGACAACTTCTTTCAACATCTGCCTCATTCTTGTTACACTTTCTGTGAACAAGTATTTTATGCTGTAAAATAGGCTTTAACAAATTTTCTGCAAATGCTGATACATGAAATTGTGCACTTACTATTGTAATTTTTTTTATATGAGTAAATTATAGCTAAATTGAAATGAAAAATGTTTATAAGTTTTAAAACTTTTAGTTTATTAAAAGTATGAATAAAAGGAGTTGTTGTGCATATGTCAAGGAGACAGAAACACATAACACAAGAAGATTATTATTTACGGGTATTAGAAATTTGACCCAAAAGGACAACACTTCATATAATAAATGAAACTATGTACTATGTAACTTACTATGTCAAATTTTTACCGCTGAATTCATTGTGATATAATATTTATTCTCTTGAGATGGGTAACTCTGACAAATTTGAAGATCTTTCAATACTGAGTGCCACTATGATCTTAAGAGAGTTATCTTCTAATGTCAATTTTCCTCAAAATTGTTGAAAAAAGTATAAATCAAAAAATAATATTGAAATTTACAACAATTTTTTATGCCCCACCTACGATAGTTAGAGGGGCATTATGTTTTCTGGTCTGTGCCTCCGTTCGTCCGTCCGTCCGTCCGGTTAAAGTTTTTGGTCGAGGTAGTTTTTGATGAAGTTAAAGTTACATCAACTTGAAACTTAGTACACATGTTCCCTATGATATGATCTTTCTAATTTTAATTCCAAATTAAAGTTTTGACCCCAATTTCACGGTCCACTGAACATAGAAAATGATAGTGGGAGTGGGGCATCCGTGTACTATGGACACATTCTTGTTTTGTAAAAAATAACATTTACAACAACTAGATGCTATTTCTCTTTTCAGTTGGCCAGGCATTCTATGAGAGAAAGAAAAATGCAAAATGAAAGAAAAAGTTTATTATTAGAATTGAATACTTCAACAAGATCTGTAAGGTAATACATTAGTTAACAATAATAGAACCACTATTGGACTTAATGATTTTGGTGATAAAGCAAGTGACCATGGTCCTTCGTTTAATCCACTCTGGGTTTAAAGCTGATATTTGCTGAGTCTCTGCTAAGATTGCAGCATTAATGAGTTAGAACAAAGATAAAATTCAGTGGGAAAGCCACAGATCAGTTCTGCGCCTCCTTCCATATGACGTAACGGCCAAAAAATCAAGGGCGACAATCGCGATTTTTACGTAGACGGCGATAGTATCGCGCCATCTCGGTAATTTGTTTACATCGTGTACGTGTGATTTTTCAAGAAATTTACTATTAAAGAAAATTAAACTTGTGTCATTTCATCATTAATTAGTTATATAGGTAAGTTTTACAGGTGACTATGCTATATTTTCTTCTTAGGAGATTTTATTTTACAAGAAACAAACATCTGAAACTGGCAAGACACGTTGTTATTTTGGAAGATAAAAATATGGCGGGTGTTTTCCGCTTCTGAAAATAACTGACACATTCGCATCCTATTGGCTATTTAAATATAAAATGACCAAAAATAGTATCTATGATGATAGGAGTCCCTAAATATTTGCATAAATACCCATCACTCCTTGTAAAATTGTAACTGAGGCTGCGAAAAGGAAGCACATAAATCGACGCCATTTTTCAACAGATTAAGGTTTCTGAGCTCACGAAATCCTACTATTATTACTTTTAATGGTTAGTAGAAAGATATCAACATTATCCATAACATAATTCATTGATCAGATCGGGTTATGGCTATATGTTTGCCTCTTTTAGGATGCTGAAATCCATTAAATTCCCCCAGACCACACGAAATAAACGCCCCTTTTTCAGCCCGAGACTTCAATTTTGATTAAAACTTGAATTTTGGCATGTCAATGTTAGCTTTATAATTTTAATTAAATTATTACGGTTGTGTTAAGCATTTGTGCTGATTTGTTTGGTTGTCTCAAATAGTATAAAGGTCAATCAAATGGTTTTATATTATTATTTTTGAACCCAAAAAGTGTGTGACAAAAACAAAAACAAACAAAATAAAATTATAGGAAAAATATAACAACTACATAAGTATAGTTTAATTTTATCCTAAACCTCTATCCATCATTTCTTACAGATAGTACAGGGTGAGGGTTCACAAAATAGGGAACCAGGGGTGGATACAGCCATTTTGAAAAGGGGTTCCCTACCCAGGATAAAGGGGGGTTCCAAGTTCCAACTAAATGTCCCCTTTCAAATGCATTGATTGTCCATAAAAAGGGGAGATTCCAATCCCGGAACCCTATCCCTGGATATGCCACTGGGAACTATGGCTAAAAGTATAAAAAAAATTGGAGAACTATGACTAAAGGAACAAAGAATAGAGAAAATTGACTGTAATAAGGAATAGAGCAAATGACATGCTAGTCAAAATAATATGACGTCTGACAAGGCTATTTTCATTTTATTTTTTTATCTAGGACACCTTCCTACGCATCCCAGAAAAATGTTATAAAACATCCTAGCCAGACGTCATAATATTATTTGAACTATTGATGTGCTAATTTATATATTGAGAAAAGAGAAATGATGGACAAAAAGTATAAAAAAAATAGAAACAAATGAGCGTAAAGAATAAATGATAAAGTAATGGAAAACACCCCATCCAGACCCTTGTTTATCTGAACAACAGAACTATTATTTTTGCTGAATAGTGCATATAGGCATTTCCCATTTGAATGGTTTTACAGTAGTAATTTTAGGGCCCTTTTTAGCTTGTTGTTCGGTGTGAGCCAAGGCTCCGTGTTGAAGGCCGTACATTGACCTATATTGGTTTACTTTTATAATTTGTTATTTGGATGGAGAGTTGTCTCATTGGCACTAACACCACATCTTCCTATATCTATGTAAAATATCTTTTAAAGATTTCAGGTATATGAAATATTAACCAGTAGGACAGTATAAATTCTGTCCCTCCTTCCATGCAAAAAAAAACCAAATTATGTGATTTATTGTTGAATTTTATTGCCACATTCAGTATTGGCTAGGTGTTGTGGCCAGGTTTTATTGGTGGTGGATACATTTAATATCTATTACTGGTATGAAGAATATAAGATATGAATGATTGAATGAAAAGTTACCTTTTAAATAACAGATACATGTAAGATAATTTAATGTTGCATATTAAGTAATACTTTATTTAAACATTATTTAATATACCTATTAAAAAGATTGATATGTTATTATGTTGATGGATTTAAGATATTGAAGTAAATGAATAAATAAATAGAAAATTTGTGTTGCTGTATATGATTATTAACTTTTCTTGATGGAGGGCAGGACTTTTTCGGGACGTTTGGATTGGGTGTTTTTAAGCTCAGGATTTTCTTTCGTGATTTTTTTTTTGAAATTTGGGACCTCAGAAGATCATGTTTTTAGCCCGAGATTTTGGGATCAGGACCCCTGCAACATCCCCCACCTCCTTCTTTGACATATAATATAAAGTCAGTAAAAATATATCAATTATTTACATCAAAAGTCTAAAATAATTTCTTTATTTTTGTTGAATCATATAAACCTCCTTTTGATTATTTAAGATTAAAATAAGAAAGATTTCAATTTAAATGAAATGATAACACACATCTGAAAACAATCATAGTATATACATTATGAGATTTTCTCATGTTTAAAGGCTTTCATGTAGCAAAAAAATGCCTATATATCCACTCCAAATGAGTATTTTGGGATAGTTGTCTCATTGGCAATTATTCACATCTGATTAGTTTTCCATTAGTAAAATTCAAATAAAAAGCATTCAATTCCAATTTAAATGTGAACCTTCTCATTCTTGGACCACATAGAAATTTGTAGACAATTAAAATATATTATAATTTCATATAACAACTGTAGAAAAGTTCGAAATTATTTTCATTTGATAATATCATCTGCATATATTATATATTTTCAGATAACAATAGGAATAAGAAGAGCAGGATTTCTATTTTGAGGATTTACATGTATGGGACAGAGGACTATTTGACTTGATTTTACTTTTAACTTGGACTTTTTAACAATAATACTCTTAAATTATTTAAAATATTTTATACGTATGTTTCATTTTAACATTATTTTTATGACTATTTATTTATCATTTAATAAACGTTTATTTCTAAACATTTTTATATTTTTAAATATACAATGTGAAACACTCATTTTATATTGATAACGTGGGGTAAATGTACATGAGACAATAATGCTGTTGCAATACAATAAAACTTATTGTCATTGAAAAACCTGAGATTCATAGATGCAAAGCTAGCATATTCATAGGGGTCCCTTTTGTGGTTGATTAAATAGGGAATCACTGGAGCGGGCCCCTCTTAAGTCAGTCAGAAGCCCCCTAGAAAAAGTTCTGGATCCGTCACTGATATCAGGCATATACATGTATGTACTGTAGTATTTGAGACATAAAAAAAATCAAAGATATAAAAAGTAAACTTGATGGTCTTTAATGATTGATTAGGTGTGAAGGACTGAAATAGAAAGGTTTTGAAATCGTTCAGTTCTCCTAGACATAGTGAGGTATCCTTGAGGTCTCTCAAATGGCCTATCATGACGACTTTTCACTGTTTTTCTGAAGTGTGGTAACCCCTGTACCTAAATAAATCATTTTCAGTAGTCTCTCTTTTTTTCATACTTTTTTGATGAAAAGTCTAAACTAATATTCAAATTAGAAAAAAGAAAACTGAGCAACTTGAACCCACAACATACAATTGATATCAGGTGTTCTGGAAGAGTAAGTAGATCCTGCTCCTTGTGTAGTATTAGGAATAAGATGTCCTGGTGCTCTTTTCCTATATGTTATCACATGATTTTGCAAATTATTGCAATTGTGTGCTTTTTAAGAATGGAGAAAAATGTGTGAAAAAGTATTATATTGCATAAAAATCAGCACACAGATATAGGAATGGTATGATTCTGATTAAACTATAGATCCTGTGTCCAAGCTTTGTTTTCTTGTAGATTGGTGTAAAATAAAAATGTGGGTCAAGCATTAATATCAATGCAACAAAACAGGATCCCCAAAATCAGAGTGAGACTTTCATATGCAAATTTCAAAGTAGACCTTAGAAGTGATACAGCATTTTGTTAATGCTTTAAATGGTCATATAGCTCTGACATGTATTAAGAATTGGATGTACTAGGCATTGTGCATTCCTATTGAATGTTACTCTCAAGTTTTTAAGAGTTAAACATGCCCCACGGCCCAGACACACTCAAACATGAATGGTTAGTGTACACCATGTTGCTTGATATGCATGATAAGGACAGGACAGACATCAAATTATAAACATGTGTGAGTGTCAACTTCCAACTTGCTTAGTTTTTTTTTTTATATAAACAACAAGAACGAATACTTAAAATCAAGTGAAAATTATAGATGCATCAGATTAATATTTGTTGATTGGTACTTTTTTTAATTGACAAGTTGATTTCAGATTAATATTTACTGAATCAAAGAATGACTAACCATTAACCTACAAAAAATGGCTTAAAACAAAGATTAACTGAGTGCTTACACTTTGCACATGCGTAGGATTTTTATCCAGACAATAACTTTTGACTTACCCCTTCAGCTGAAATTTTTGAAAAGTTGGGGAAAAAAAGGGGGGTTCTTCCAGACAACTGAAGTCATTTATATGGACAAATTCGTTCATAGATTAACCTAGTTTCAATGTACTACATACATCTGTTACACACTGCAGCATAATTAAATAACTACAGAAAATGTAATACTGCGAGGAGTTTGAGCAGTCTGAGCAACATGAAAAACATCAACAAATGACGGTGTAAAGCCTTCAACCCATCATCATTTTTAAGTAAAATATATTTAAAATCCTGGAATCATCATCACCCTTCATTGTCTCAATCAGTTTCGTGGTTAAAAACTGTAAAATATGACATAATTTGCTTAATTTTGCGCCGAAATAACTCCAAAAACGTTAGAAAAGTGTTGAATTTTGACCTCCGGTTGAAGTATTTATTATGTAAACAAGACACAGAGTGACGGGGAATCCTATACATAGTCATGTGCCCATATGTTTCTGGGTCACATTTATTTATATCTCGACCAATGAAAAGCTTTAGGATGCATTTGTGTCAGTTCCTAGCAAACAGGGGGATTACCCGCGGTTTTTTGGAAATCTACGGAGGACGTCTTTTGATTTATCATATTTCAGTAACGCAGCACTTATTTTAATACCTATTTTGGCAGTCGTGTGACAAAATCTATTCTAATGAAAAATTAACCTCAAATACTGATGGATGTTTAGTTGTTTTAATAAATTTATTGTCTGAAGCACAGGCTATGTTTTTGTTTACACGCTGGTTACAGCGCCACCTCAAAATTTTTAGATTATCTCCCCTTTCCCGCGTGACCACCGGAAGTAGCTCTTCAATGTCACTGGCTTTCCCACTGATTGAGAATGGAAATGGTGAATGTGTCATAGAGATAAAAAAAAAAAAAAAACACTAAAGAACTAAAAACAGCCCAAGGCCACCAATTGGTCTTCAACTCAGCGAGAAAATCCAGCACCAAGAGGCAGGTTTCAGATGGCCCCTGAATTAAAATGTGTTCTAATTCAGAGAAAATGCATGTCATATAAATTAATCAAACTTTTAAAAAAAACACAAGTTGAGACTAATGAAGGTCAGAGTCTCCTAACTTAGGACAGACACAACAATGTGTCTTGGTTTTTATAAGGTCAGAATATTATTACAAATTAGGTAACATTTTTTGATAAAGACTGTCATCTTAAACGCTGACACACTAAAATGAGGTATTTCATTTAATCTAGTACAATGTACAAGGCAATGTCTATTCATATCTCAGTACAATATTATTGTGATATTTTCCACTGGATTCTTTTAGCCATCAATTCTGTGTCTGGAACAGTCTTGCGACAAAGAATTTTGAAAAAGTTTCACTTTGTTCATCGTAACACATTTCAACTCATTTTAAACTGCTCCTTTCTCTTACTTCTAAAACAATCTCTTACATTTCTTTTTTTTTTCTTTGCATTTTCATCAATAAAAGATATCAAAATCTGTAACTTGCTGTCCAAAAGATGTTTTAAATAAACACAATTCATTCTTTAATCATTTGTGTCATACATATATATACTGTATCTTTATATTCATATTGTATTTTAGTGTACCAATCATGCAATAACTAATGGATTCTTCTTGAGGTACAATTATGGTGATTGATTTGTGGACATTACCTTTATTTTCCTACCTTTCAGTTACCGGTATTTGAGTTTCTCTTTGTCACCTATCGTATACTTGAAATGCAATCTTCATGCATTCAAAACCTTATGGAACTCTTATGGGACTGGCTTGATATCTAAATCTTCCAAGGCTTATCACTACCTTTTTGATACACAAAATAGTGCATTGATCATGTAAACATTCTACACATCCTATCCATGAACATTTCCAAAAAAATATCGATGTAAAATATGCTCAGATATTCAAGGCACAAAATTATGTTACATTTGTCAAGAAAATGACATAACTTTTGCCAGATGCAGGAATCTAATATCTGTTCTAAAAATATAAATGATGTCATTGTTAAAGTCATCTTTAAAAATTGGAGTTATCTGCCTTTGTCTAGAATTGCTGTTAAATCAACTACAACCAATGTAACTCGAATACTTCAGGCCCTTTCCGTGTCCGATTTTCTCCCACACAAGGGCTTGAACTCCTTATGATCATTGGCCGTGTCGCCTGCTCTCTGTGAGAGAGAGCCAATCAGTGGCGATCAGGATATGAGTCTGTGCAACTCTCTTAAAATTGTCTTACCAAACACGTGTGTTCAATTAACACAAATCTGATAATAATTAATTAACATCAATTAACATCAGTTTACATCATTTATCATCAATTAACATCCGCAACTCCTTCTTCTTTAGCTGCCAATTTAAATCAAAATTCCCATATTGCAAAGCGGTGTGAATTTTCTGGTTGACGGTCTTGATCGAGGAAGACGTTCAGGCGTTAATGTAGCCTTCGTAGATCAGCGGAATATAACGACTGAATTATTCGGGTTACAACCAATGCAATATTTAATTTTACTTCCCACTGATAAATTACCTTCAGTGTTTTAAGCACTATGGTTTTAGGAAAGAGGAAGGATAATCGGTAAAGAAAAGAATGGATTTGATTTTATCACCTTTATATACCTTCCCTTCAGTTATTTGAGTTTATCCATCACCATTCAAATACTTCCACTCATTATTTTATGAAAGAGGTATGATAATGGCTAAAGAAAAAAAATTGTTTAGATTTTTTTTTTCCCTTGTAAAAAAATGCCATTATCCTATCTTGAATTTTGTTATATTATGACAGCATGAACGTATCAAAGTTTCCAAATATACTCAACACTGGCCATTGTTATCCTTTCACACTCCTGAAGAACCAGAGTGTGAAAAATTTTAAATCTGTGAAAAAAGTAATTATCACATGTATTATTTTTATTTGGTAAAAATGCTACTATACACTTGACATGCAATGGCTTATGACTTGTAAACCTGCTTTTAGTAATCATGCATGATAACCATATTTAAAAACCTAATATCAATCAAATATATACTGTTAATAACTTTAAGAGTCAACCTTTTACAAAACAGCATTTTCATTATTTCTTAATAATGTACAACTTTAATAACATACTAATTGTTTATAGACAGGTAAGGTATGATACTGACTTATTTGTGCACAATGCATTTTTCTATGTTAACCATGATATTCTGAAAAGTGAAATTTCAAAGGTTATGAATGCAAAATAAAATAATAGAATCTTGTCTTATGTTAATAATAAAAGTAATACCATATTTTAATTCCATCTTTCAGAAATAATGATCTGTTGATAGGCGGATTATTGTCAAGTCCAAAATCAAAGCTTCAAGACACATCATACTTAAACGGCAGCCTAAACAAAGATGATCCATTATCAGACAGATGATATTAACACAGTATTTGTATTCAATGCAATGTTAAAACTCAGGAAAAATTCATATCAAAGTTTTGGATTGAGTTCCATGGTATTTCCATATATCTGTGATAAATGCAATAGTGCCATGCCGGAAGCTTGTATGAGAAATCAAAGAAGATTTCTGGTAAAAACTGATCAAGATGTATTTTATTATAGTCATCAATTATATTTGAAAAAGATTAATTGATTGGTTAGGACTAATATGTGTATACTCAATGAAAGCCTGTATAAATTTACAACATTATATTTGAGCAATAGTTTAATTTTAGAGTACCGGTAGATAGTATTTCAAACCAAACAGCTAAAGTTGAATAATAATACTCTTTGCATCTGTTAGTGTGATATACTTTCCTGGCTGGAATGGGCTGGCACTATCATTTGGTTTTCATAAATTGAGTGTTAAGCACACACGTATTTCTAACAGTCACATTTGGGTTCAACTTAAAATATGTAAAAGTTAATATAAAACATTCATGGTGTTGATGGTATTACATTTCGTAAAGTTTTTACTGCCAAATTTCATGGATTTAGTTGTTTTGTGGTTTTGGTAACTGTCTTCCATACCCCTGCTTTAAATAAGTGGGGGTATACTGATATACCCCTGTCTGTCTGTCTGTCCGTCTTTTATGTCTAGATTTAAATTTGATCAGTTCTTCAAAATGTTAAGCCAAATTGCTGAAAGTTCATTCAAATTCATGATAACTATGAAATAAATGCAATACCACACAACAAATAAAACTAGCCAATCTAGTAGTGCTATATTGATTTATTTTTAAATATCCTTCATTATGAAAAAAATGTATTTTTTATTTTTGTAATGTTATTGTTTACAAATATATTTAAATATAAATATTCAAACTGCTTGTCTATTATTATTCATTACGCCAATGTTGTCTTTTATAACAGTAGAAACCAAGGGACATTTAGAACTCATAAGTTAAAAAAAAAACCAGACAATGCCTTAACTAAACCACAAACAAATTCAAAGAATACTTAATAGAAAACTGTCCCACCAAAAACTGGAGCTGAACTGAGATGCTTAAGATGTGGCATCTTTTGTGTTTTAAGCTTGTCAAGTTTTGTCGAAAAGATCATTCATGGATCAATACCACTGCCAGAAACATGCAAATACAAACATGATGTAATGAGGGACAGAATATTAAAATAATTGAGAATTAAACTTATTGTAAGTTCTTAATTATTCTAGGGTACTCATTTCAGTGGAAAAGGGATTAACAATTGAAATGTTCCATAGTATGTGTATTTTCTGGTTAGTTTTTGTCATCACTCGACAGCAGCCATTGTCTTTCAGTTTATTTTGTGTTACCTTAATTTTTTTTTTATCTCCACTAGACTACCAATTATTGCCAAACTTAAATTGAATATCCAAGTCTTTGTTTCCACTGCTGTTGCTTATAATAGAACGTAAAAGTACTACAAGTTTTGGCTTATATCCACAAAATTGGAGCTGTTAGGGTAATAATGATCAACAGGTAAGGTCTATCTACTATTGAATTCTGAAAAATCAGACAACCCAATATGGAGTTATTGCCCCTGAAATGTCAATTCTTAGAAACAATCACAGTTTTTGGCTAGTATTTTAGTAACTCAATACAGTTTGAGCAGACCTAAGCAGATCAACATCAACAGCAAGTCGTGGAACACATAAATCTGACAATCAATTTTGGAGTTACTGCCCTTTGAAATACAATCACTTTCATAAAATCACTATGAAAGTGCAGATGATGTCCTCAAGTTACATCATTTATACATATGGAGAATATTTTAAAATATCAATCAAAGTGTTCATTCAACAAATAGGTTATTACAAATTGATGGCATTATGAGAGGAAATTAAAGGTGATATCTGCATTCCTGAGGGTAAGAACAGCTGACTACTAGATGCTGCAGCAAAATAGAATTATGTGTTAAAGTGGTCTACATTATACGTTAACATTTTTACATAGAGAGGAATTAAGGACAGATATACAACTTATTGGATATATTATAAGTTGTTATTTTACAAATATATTAGGGCATCACCAGTCTAAATATTTACAGAAACTAGTGGCTCCCAGAAGCTTGAATTGTTTTAACTGGAGAACATATCCAGCAATACAATCCTAGTACACAACAGTAGCAACTATTAAAGTAAAAATGTTACAAGGTTTAATACAGATTAGATTGTAATGTTATTCACGAAAAATGTTCAAGTAATTTAAAGACTATAACCCACACAAAAAGTCAATTCACACTTCCTATCACTTCATTTTCTTTAAAAAGAGCTGATTGACAATTTTAGTCATATTTGACTTGTTTAAAGATTTTGTTTTCTCATTGTTTTTGCTGATTGCAATTTAACTTATTTTTTTCTATAAAATCGCCAGAAAAGCCCAAAATTCGTATAAACTTGGATTCAAGGACAATAACTATTTTAAGAACGGGATTGTTGATTAACAGGATGTTTGCACATTATATGTTTCAAAGATTGTAAAACAACTTGTTCTTCCTTGCTTCCCCATGCTCAGTATGGCTGTGATGCTAGGTTATCAATTGATGATCTAGTAGAACAACACGTACATATACTGGTGTTTTAAATCATGCTGCTGATTGATCAGAACAACATGTACATATACTGGTGTTTTAAATCATGTTGCTGATTGCATATTTGGATTCATTCAACAATTCTTTCTTAATATCATATTGATTTGGAACAACAGAAACACAAGCAGGATGCAGACGAACATGCTAAAGAACCAACTTTTAATATTTGAGACAACGTTTGGTTATAAGATCTTACAAGTCAGGCTGTGAGAAATTGGTACTTGTGGAGTTGGTCACATTGAGTTGTATTCAAAACTGAAGTTAATTATGAAATTGATAGTTGTAATAATAACGAAATCCCCGAAAAACTGTCCATTCAAACAGATTCTTGCTTTAGATGTTTGTTGACCAAAACGATCATCAACGAGTAGATATTGACAATGATCGATTTCATAGCTGATTGCGAATAATACAAGACAAGAGACGACCATTTCATATTATGGTGGTCTAGGAGCATTTGCAGATTGACTATTCGTTTTTGGAAAATGACGCAGTCATTGTTCCATTACTGGCGACCTGAACTTCATTAAATTTCTCTGCCTACCGCGCTTGGTTTCGTATTTACTATTTTCTATACAAACTGGAATTTGCTTGTGTTATCATTATGCATGAGAGGTCATTGTGTAGTAATCAGCCAGGAACCAGTTTACAAACTAACTGGTTTCTGCTTGTATTCCTTTACACTCGAACAAAGTGTTGTAGTTTGACGGGAACCAGTTTAGAATTTGTAAACTACAAAACGTAATCGGTTATTGTTCATTCCGTTTTGGTGTTTCATACCGACTTTTATGGTTTGAATAAGCTAAAGACTCTTCAAACATTAATGTGATAGGTATATTAAAGACTGTTTTACAAAAGGATGGAACTGTTTTGCTTTCAAAGTCGTACTATAGTGATATCTGTTATGTACGGATTTCCACTCTCACCGGTTAATTTCTTCTTTTACACGTGCTTTTGAAACTTCCTGTTTAAACATCGCAAGTTTTAAAATTGTTTTTTGAGTGAATTTAACTTATTTTAACAATCATGAAGCGTTCCAGAATCATTTTCAAGCAGTTTCTTCTTCTCTTTGATGATGGAAAATAGGTTTTTCTCAAGAAAATACCGCAAACGATCGCAGAGGAATTGAAACGTACAAGTCAAGTCGGCACCTTGTTAAATTGGCATCTAGTCAAATCGGCACCTATTTGACGTCAATTCGGCATCCAATAATATTAGATTATTACATGGAATTTTTCATATCGCATGTATTATCAGCCCTAGGTTCAATATCAGCCCAAGAGCCGCATGGCTCGAGGGCTGATATTGACCGAGGGCTGATAATACATGCGATATGAAAAATGACATGTTATGATCTTTTTATCATATGCTTCAACAATGGAGAAAAATAACATATCATATATATTGATCCTTTTACGTGGTTCCCAAATAGAAGTTCAAAGATTGAAAAGTTCACGGTCGTGGGACCCAAATTTAGTACATTCGATATCAAATCTTTCTACCATATGCCTCAACAGAGGAGAAAACATTTTTAATATGGACGACTCGACAAACTCCTAAAAAAAAACCAACAATATACATAGTGAGCACTGTTTGGAAAAGTCTACCTTTTCAAAGTAACTTTCTAAATTATGTTTGAAACTTATAAAGAATGCATTTATTTAATAATTTGTTTGTTTGTTTTTTTATTTTTTTTTTTTTGTTATTATATTACACAATATACTTTTCAGTATCTAAATAATTGTTTTGTACACTATTTCGTAATGTTTTTCACTGAAAACGTAGCATTGAGGTGTATTTTCCGGAATTTGCCGAGTATCACCGGAATGCCGTGTGATAACGTTACGGAAAGGCATGTGATAACAATCGAAGCATGTGATAAACTTTTCATATCAGCCCGCTAAGCACCAATTCGAAAAATATGGAATTTACGTTAATTTAATGCTATTATCATACAGTAAAAATCATATGTTATTTAGTCTAAGTATATGATAATATTTGTTATAATATTTTCTATTCAATTAATTAATAACTGTTACCAAGTACATAGTGAATATGTTGTTGTGTATTTAGGTAAACAACGAAACCAAAGTGAAATTATGTTGTTGTGTATAAAGGTAAACAACGAAGCCCTTACCCAAGCTGTTGTTTTAACAATTAGACAATTATTAAAATAAAATGGAAAACTATGAGTCCCTTTCAATAAATCAAACTTTCATGCCAAATAATAAGCAAATTTAAGGTGTTTTTTTTTCAGTAAAGTTTAAAAAGCATTAAACAAACAATCCTGTAAAATGCTCAACTGGTTTAAATAATGCATAAAAATATCCAATATCTCATGTATTGGTCCAAATATTTATGACGTCTGGCAAGGCTATTTTATTTTTTTTCTGTGATGTCTTCCTACGAAGTTCGTAGGAAGGCGTCCCAGAAAAAAATTAACATAGCCTTGCGGTCATAAAAGGTGTCCCAGAATAAAATTTAAAAAGCCTTGCCAGACGTAATAACTATTTTGACTACTCATATGTATATCATTAAAAATACACCAAAAAAGTCATTAAGTTGAGAAAAATAAATATATACAAAATGTACATGAACACCCAAAAATGTGAAAGTTAGTATTTAACTCTTTTTGCTTAAATACTGAAAAAAATTCTGGCAACCCCTTACTTATTTTTACTCTTTTTGCTTAAAATACTGTTAAAATTTATATTTAGCATGGGTGACGAATTGACTATATCAGGTGCTGATTTGTCCAGGTGCCAATTTAACCAGGTGCCGGTTTGACTAGAAATTACCTGAGTTTCATTAGACCTTTGATAACAGTAACAAAAAGATTATTTACTTAATATTTTGTGGGAGAAGGGGGTTCAGACTATGTGGTATCAGGTCTGTTCGCGCCCAATACACTTTCGCACCCTACATGTTCGCACCTCGCACGTTCGCACCCAAGGTCCGTTTGCACTCTACTCATTCGCGCCCAATTTTAATTCAAATTCAAGTTGAATAATTGGAAAATCATGATTGTTGTTTTAAATTGCTTTGGTGTAAATACTGAATGTATTTATAGCTTGGTATGAGTAAAACATTGAAGATTTTAAAGGAAAAACACAAAAGATAATTGTTTTTAACAGCTTGGTCCCTTTGATCTGAAACAACGAAACAATAAAATATAGGAACCAAAATATAGCAATCCACTATTATAACCAAAACATGATAAAATCTATTCAACACACAGAAAAAAACATAGTCAGAATCTCACTTCGTTTTGAAAGAAGTCAATGAAACAAAGTTATAGCAATACACTAACCATAACATGATTAAGAGTTATTCAACACAAAATAAAACGTTGACAAAATACCACTTTATTTAGAAAGGATTATTATAATTTTTAACAATACGCTTTCTAAAACATGATTAAGATTTATTCAACACAAAAAAAAATGCTGTCTCACTTTATTTTGAGACAATGACAACAATTATACTTATAAGAAAACACTTGCTTACAGAGTTATTAAACACAAAACCAATTAAGATTGGGTGCGAACATGTAGGGTGTGAAAGTGAAAGGGGCGAACATGAGTGGGCGCGAACAGACCCGGATTCAGACTATGTACCAGTGAGAAATATACAAGCCTTTCTACGGTATTTATTTGTACAATTCAGGTAGTCTTGACCTATTCATTTGTCTTAAAAAACAGACAGTTGTCACCTTCACTTCACACACACACACATATACGAATACCAATTATATACCTACGAGACATGTTGCATTGTTAAACTAATTACGGTATGTGAAAATCAAGACTTGCATAAAAACTATCCCAATATTAGAGACAGTGGCGTCATTTTTCTTCAGAGCTTTCAGCTCTTTGATTATGTATATGCGTGCATGCTAAGCCTTGCTTGTCATCATTTCTTACTTGCAGCTCTTTGCAGACCATTTTAAAATCGTTGGTTACTGTCTATAGATACTTTGTGATATTTAAAATGATATAATAAAAAGTTCATGGATTATCAATGGTCAGATCAATTTAATTTCTGACCAGGTTCTGTCATTTGAGAACTAATTTTAAAGGACGTTGTGCTTCATTTAGACAAATAAAATATTATGGTTACTGTCAGTATAATATCATGTGGCAAAAAATGTGGCGATATTGGAATTAACATTGTCAAGTGTTTGCTACATGATATACAAAAGATATGTTTCCAACTCTCATGTGTTCTAGTGTTTGCCAATCTAGTTGTTTTATGTTCGTGAACTCTCATGTGTTCTAGTGTTTGCAAATCTAGTTGTTTTATGATCGTGTGTTCTAGTGTTTGCCAATCTAGTTCTGTTCTTAAAACAGGGTACATTGTAAAGTAAACCCCTGTGACGATAATGACAGCCTGTCGTTAAACATTTTTCGTATTGCTGGAATTGTTGTTGCTGGTATGAGTCCCAACCAGAGCTGGCATAATCGGGGACAGGGCCTCACTAAAGTTGTGTAAGTCTGGCTCTACAAAACTTACGGACAATTCCCCTGAGGTATCTATATGCAGGAATTCAGCTGATATTGTGACTTTCGCTGTTGTCTGGTTTAAATGAAAATATGAATATAACCTCATGAAGCAATAGAATACTCGCACAGTATATAGTTTGTGCATATGAATGGAAAACATAAAATACTAAGGTTTTGTTTTTGTTTTTGTGTCAGGTTTTTGTTTTTGTTTGTTTTTGTTTTTGTTTTTTGTTTTTGTTTGTTTTTGTTTGTTTTTGTTTGTTTTTGTTTGTTATTTTTTTTTTATCTCAGCAATAAAATAGCGAAGGTATGTAGTTATTGACCAGTCCGTCCGTATGCAATATACCAAACTATTATAGCAATATGGTTATATTCATATTAGGCGAAAGATGCCATAGGGGCGCAAAACACAAACTGGCAATAACAAGGAGAGAAAAAAAAAACGATCGAAAGACAAACAACATGCAGCATATAATAAAAAGAACACCACAAAATAGAAAACTATAAATACTGAGCAACACAAACCCGCATAAACCTGGGATGATCTGCTAATGGTACTCCGTAAGGTAAGCAGATTCATGGGTTCCATAAGTGACAATTGATGAGCAAAATCCATACAGCAAAGCAAGCTATAAAATTACCCCTACATGACAAATATAAACAATTTATAATAAGATACTAACTACATAGTTCCGAAAGTAGTGAAGAATCTAGCAACGAAGACAAGGAACTGGATACCAAACGATGACAGAGAGAATTCCATGCGAAATATAAACGATATATAATCAGAGGCGGATTAAGGAGGGGACAGGGGAGGGGTTCGCCCCATGCCTTGATTATGGAGCTACGTATATGTGATAAAGAATAGAAGTTATACGCACAGGGACTCGATTAGCATATTAAACTTTTGCATGTTTAGCAATCATGGTTTTTTAGATGTTTTTTGAAATTCGTATTTTCTGTTAATTTGTATCATAGTTCATTATTTACGTTTTTAACGTTGAAATCAATATTTCTTCGTTCTCTAGCAATGTGCAGTTTTCTATCCATATCCGTATGTATATAGGATTTTTCGCTATACGTTTATGGATGACGGTGCATGGCTAGAAAACGAAGAAATATTGATGTCAACGTTTAAAAAGTTAACACTGTAATACTAATAAACAAAAAATACGAAAACACATTTGAAAAACATTGATCAACAATAGTTTAATTTGCTATAAACTGATTCCCTGTGCTTTTACGTATCACTCTAAACGCTCTCCTCTTTTTGAACTAAAATCTTGTATCTGACCTGATATATTGACCAGTGTGGACACTGTGTAATTTCCTGTTTTAACGTTGGATGTTGGACACAGTGCATACAGAAATAATGCCATAATATCTGAGTCAACAAGCAGCATGGGTTCAAAATCAGATTCGATTGAAAGACAAAAGTCTGAAACTGATAATCTGAAGATCCTACGGCTAATTTCAAACCAGCTGTATGAGAAAAGTTTGAAGATCTCACATTGTTGTCGGCCGTCTAAATTTCAGATAAGTATATATTTATCTTTAAGAATGAAGTTGCGTTTGCCGGAGTAGAGAAAATTAAACAACCTTGAATATAAATGATAATCGCCTGTTAGTGTTTATTTTATTTGACTGTCATTCTACAATCAGATTTTTTACTTTATAATAACTGTATTTGCTATCCCATCGCCAACCAATCTCTGATGAAGACATCTCCATAGTAACAGAAATTATGATTTAAAAAGCTAAGTAAAACTAACCAACCGTCATACATTAAAAAAAGATATGATAAGATCAACAAGATTGATGGCTTTAAATAGTTTTACAATTTATCACTGTTGTACTTTGGGAAAAATAATACGACACGTTTCAAATTTTTGGAAATATAATACGGCACGTTTCAACTTAGCCATGTTCTCAGCACATTGCATTGCATCAGATACGTCTTAAATCTAGATGCAATGACCTTTCTATCAAACTTTAACAAAGTCTTATATTCAAGAAGCTCCAGATCTACAAGTTATACACTAAAACACTTGTAAGTATACAAATGCATTCAGATTGTAACTAGTTATTTATTCTGTGAATGTCCTATCAATTACCCCACGGATATAAATGTGCTCATTTATATAAAAAAAAGCAGATAAAAGTGTCTTTATTATGTCGAAAAATGGAAAGACTTGATATAATTAGTTAGTAAAATTAATTGATGTACAGGATTATAAATGTCTGCTGGAGATCGAAGCATGTGAAAAATAAATGTTCTCGCGAATAGTACACTACTTTTAAAGTTTTATTTATGTTTTTCAGGACGGTCATTTATCAAGGAGAGTATCCAGTAAAAAAAATCAACAGTATACAAAGGAGGTAAAAGAGAAAAATGCATGTTTTATTGGTATATCTTTTTTTATTGTCATTACGACAGCATACGCATGTATGTAATGATCTACAAATTAAGATTTTTTCGAACACCCATGCTTTAGTATTAGTAACCCAGTTGTGGAGCCAGAACTTTTTATAAGGACTGACTGCCATAAGAGGGGTCCGCTACAATCATACTCCAGTGATTTCCAATTTAAACAGCCATTTTTTTCAGACGACTAGAACTGAGGGGGCCTGGCCCCATCAGTGGCGGATCCAAAAGGGGGGGGGGGGGTTCCGGGGGTTGGAACCCCTTTTTTTGGCCGATCAATGCATTTGAATTATATTAAATGAATTATAATTGGAACCCCCCTTTCCCCCCTTTACTCTGGGTTGGGAACCCCCTTTTTAAAATGGCTGGATCCGCCACTGCCCATGCCCTCTCGACCCATCTATGTAAACGTCAATGTCTCTTATCATTTGCAGATCGAAATGGGGGCTGCGGGGATTGGAACCCTCTTTTTCATCATTATTTTTTTTTTGAATCGAGAAATATGTTTAGAAACCCCGTTTTATAGGACTTGCAAAAATGTGGTGGACCCCCTTTTCCCTTTAACGCTGGATCCGAGCCTGTTGACTAGTTACATTCAAATTATAGTACGAACCTAATACGTAAAATGAGAGATAAATATAAATGGTTACAAAACTGATTTTGAATACTAGATTAAGGGCTTATTAATGAATTTTATGACCAAAAGCAAATATGAACGATTTAAATACCTGCAGAAGATGATAAAGTAAAGAAACATTTCATGTTTTCAACCCCACAGTTTAAACACTGTTTGTTGGGTGGATATTAACAATGTATTGCCCATCTACATGAAATTAAATTGTTCATTTCAATCAACATGACCAATAATTAAAAATACAGTGCATTTCAATTATTACATGTGCTGATAATGGGAGTACTTAAACATCTTTCCCAATTGAGTTAAGTTGCCACATCAAAGTCTAGGAAACTTTTTAATTTCCTAACATGCCTAAGACAAAAAAAAACATTTTATTTAGGTCCAGACATTTCTTATTAATTCCAGGTAAACAGAGTTGTCTTTCTTTTAAACACAACCATACTTGGGAATTCCTTATGAATATTATGATACCTGGTTCAGTTTGCACCAAAAACTTTTCTAACTTCTTGTTGGAAGACCAATATTCTACCATTTTTCTTATATGTCAGATGAGGACCACCTCTGGTAGGGGGATTTTTATGGCTACATTAAAGACCCATTGGTGGCCTTAATATGTTGTCTGCTCCTTCTTCAGGTTGTTGTCTCTTTGACATATTCCCCATTTCCATTCTCAATTTTATTGTCATCATATTAAATTTATTGTAGAATGGAAGAATTTAATGACCCAGAAGTAGAGGAGACCCAGGTCAACATTCCAGAGATGTTAGAACTCCAGGTATCAGAGATAGAGATGCTTCAGAGTATGTTCCCAAACAGTGGGGAACTGAGGTTAGACGACCCTGCAGTTATGGTAGAGATAAGACAATATCTTGATGGCAAATTAGCATATGACTACCTACAGAACAGGATAGGGTTTACACTGAAAATAACACCAGGAAATCAGAAGGTAATTTATAATAATTTTGAAATCTTTTCCCTTTTATATACATGATATAGGAAAAAGAAGATGTGGTATGATTGCCAATGAGACGACTCTTTACTAGAGCCCAAATGACACAGAAATTGACAACTAAAGGTCATATTCTGTCTTCAACAATGAACAGAAATTTGGGCATATTGTTTATTTTTTAAATATCTAAATATTCTAAATCAGAGTACCCATGATTTCCATCATCAGAATTATTTGCTTAAAATAAAAGAAACTTATGTATGTTACTGATCCCCTGTCATTGATGAGGTAGCAATGGAGAGTACATTTGTAATAGATAGACCACTAAGCACTTCACAAATAATTGAAAAGAGAAACATGAACTCAACCATAAACCATGGGTTAACTCAAGGGTCTCAAAAGGGCATATTCTTTAGTTCTTGCTCCCCTAGTGCATTGGTATATTGTTGATGGCAATCAAATTAGTGACGTCAGGTCAGGGAAACTCTGAAGACAGGAGGTCAGGGAAACTCTGAAGGCAGGACTGCACTCCAAAATGTCAACTGTTCTTTATGATTATTGTCAATATAAAAAAGAAGATGTGGTATGATTGCCAATGAGACAAGTATCCACAAAAGACCAAAATGACACAGACATTAACATTTAAAGGTCACCGTACGGCAATAATATTACTATTCTATATCAATTATCTTTACAAGCTTGCTATATCAGTTGACTATAAAAGTTGGCTTTACAAATATGCTACCTGTATATCAATTGACTATACATGTACATGTGTGCAAAATCAATTGATAATTGGAATTTAAATTGTTTTTTCAATTGTAGGTGACTATTGAAGTTGTCTGCCTTTATCCACATGAATACCCTAGTGTTGCTCCATGCGTCTTCACCCGTTGTGAGCAGATGGACAGAAACAGCCATAGTCAATTAAATGAGGATTTACAGCAGTATATTCTTGGGGTCGATAGAGGAGAAATCTGCATGTTCTCTGTTATAGAATGGATACAAGAAAATTTTGTAAAATACCTGAAGAAACAACCAGCAACAAAAACTAAAAAGAAAGATATTGAATATGATAAAACATTCTCAAGACTATGGATTTATAGTCATCACTTATTTAGTAAATTTAAGCGTAGAGACATTGTAGACTGGGCTCACGAAATGAAACTCACTGGTTTTAGTTTACCCGGAAAACCGGGAATAATTTGTGTTGAGGGAAATAGTCAAAATGTTGATGATTATTGGTCAAGATTAAGGGCGCTTGCTTGGAAAAAGATTGTTATACGTGAAAGAGAAGATAATGCTATTGGGAAGAAAAATCTTAATGAATTTCATAAATTTGATGGATTTGAAGAAAAAGTTTTTGAAGTGCGTGCTGCTAGAGGACGCGAATATCGTATGGATATGGGTTTATTTTGTGATTTTTTAAATGAACATAATTGTGGACATATATTTAGTTGTTATTTTGGTGTTGATGGAAAAGGGACTTCATTATCAGTTACCTGAAACATTTTTTAATAATCATGTTTTAATTGATTTTTTTTCTTTTTTATTATTCTGTAAATAGATTTCAGTGTTGTAAATAAATTTAGCTTTAGTCTTTTTTGTGTTTTTTATATACCTGTTTATGGAACTATTATTGTATATCGTTGCAACAGGTAGGAAAATAACTCAGGAACACTTCATAGTTGAGCCAATTTGTATGAAACTTTGGTGAATTGTTTATGATTATTGTCATGAGCTTCTTTTAGATTTTATAAATTTAAGTTTCTATGTTTCATAGTCATTGGGTTTTATTATTAAAAAACAGGGATTTTTACTCCTGTGACTTTTTGTTGCAGAATGTAAGACATATTAAGAGTAACAAGATGTCTATATTTGGTTTACATGTTAGTCAGACTGGTTCATCTTGACCTCAACCTCATTTCTTGGATTAGCGACTTATTTTGTGGTCAAGACTGTATCTCAGATACTATAAGCAGTAGGTCAACTATATTTGGAGTACGGAATTATTGTTGGATGTAGTTAGTTATGTACTGCTGTCAGGCAGGTTTCATCTAACCTTTACCTTATTTTCATTGTCCATTGCTATGTTTTCATAGTTTTAGTCTGTTTCTTAAATAAAGTGAATAAGAAATAGGTTTGCAATATTTGGTGTATTGAATTATTGTAAGGTGTACTTGTCTGTCTTGTCTGGCAGACTTTATCGACTTTGACATCATTTTCATTGGTCAGTTTTGTTTTTCTGGTTCAGTGTTTCTCAGATACAATAAGAAATAGGTTTGCAATATTTGGTGTATTGAATTATTGTAAGGTGTACTTGTCTGTCTTGTCTGGCAGACTTAATTGACTTTGACATCATTTTCATTGGTCAGTTTTGTTTTTCTGGTTCAGTGTTTCTCAGATACAATAAGAAATAGGTTTGCAATATTTGATGTATTGAATTATTGTAAGGTGTACTTGTCTGTCTTGTCTGGCAGACTTAATTGACTTTGACATCATTTTCATTGGTCAGTTTTGTTTTTCTGGTTCAGTGTTTCTCAGATACAATAAGTAATAGGTTGACAATATTTTATTGATGGAATTATTACAAGTTGTATTTGTCTGTCTGACAGGTTTTATCTGACCTTAACCTTATTTTCATTGTTTATTGGTCAATGTTGTTTTTATGGTAAAAGTTGTTTCCCAGATACGACACTGTGTTTGGTGAATGTAAAAAATGCAATGTGTATATGTCCATCTGGCAGAATTTATCGGACTTTGCCTCATTTTAATGGTTCATTGGCCATGGTTAGTTTTCTTTCTCCGACACTTTCAGCAATATGTAAACTATATAGGGTGTAAGGAGTGATTGTAAGGCACATGACTATCTGACAGCGTTCATCTGACCTTAACCTCATTTACATAGATCAACAATATTGTTAATTTAATTTTTCACCAAGACTTCAGCAATTTAATTATTTCAATGAAGTTTTGAAAATATTTGATTGACACTATAATCTAACTTGCCTCAGACATTGCTGGTATAAACCTATGATATAAGTTTCATAAAAATCTAACGAGGATTGTACACAGGAGAGAGCTAGCAATGCTGTTTTCTATTTAAAGTTAATGTTTCCAAGGGCCATAACTATGTTATAGTTTATTAGCACTAATTTCGAAACTCGTCTGAGACATTGCTGATATAAATATATAAATTTTATAAAAATCTGGCAAGAATTGTACATGTGAGAGCACTTACAAGAATAGATTGACAGACTCCTGTTATGTCTATGTTCCGCCACATGGGGGACAATAACCAAGTAAAAAGGTTTTTTTTTTGTAGTTTTGTAGTGAACTTGTGGAAAGTTGACAATGAACATAGAAAATGAGACAGTACCTTGACCTATAATGGTTTACTTTTACAAATTGTGACTTGGATGGAGAGTTGTCTCATTGGCACTCATACCACATCTTCTTGTATCTATATACAAATTGTGGTGAACCCTGATGGAGGGACAGTTATACCTCACAGTGGTTCTATAAATCCATAACAAAAATCCAATTCCATCCTCTATCTGCATCAAATGAGAAGATATATTTTCATTGTACATTGTAATATTATGGTTACACCGTCTCGCCAAAAGCGTTTTACCACAAAATATACCGTCTTTTGGTATGTATAGTGCGCACCCCTTTGTGGTCCAAGAAACGAGAGAAAAAAGTTTATTGGTCATATAATACTCCTAGACATTTTCAGAAAAGTTACAGCTCCAAAATCGGTAAACAGGAAGTTTTTTAAATGGACAGCAATGTCAAGGAATTCCGTACGGAATAACTAATTAATTTGAAATTGACATACGAAAGTATGGTTACCCTATAAACAGCAATAAATACTACACAAACACTATTTTACTGAGATGTTTTAATGAGTTTATAGTACAATGTACATTATCTATGCATGATGTAAAGAAAAAATATATATCAAATATTGAACAGAAAAAAATCAATCATAATATTAGCATATGAAAGAGAAATGTCAGAAATATTCATTTTCATTTTTACAGGAAATAAGAAATATTTTAACAGCACATTGCCTTGATTGTTAAATGCATGTACAACATGTCTTTTTAAATAGCACTGAAAAACACAGATATAAAGAAATAATGTAAGTTAAGGATCACAGAATAAAAACTAAATGTGATTAAACCTTTTCAACAAGAAATGTACAAATAATTAGAAACTAGAAAATAATAAGGAATCCCAAAAATTTTACATAGTCTTAACAAAAACTAATCATAAATCTTTCATATAAATCTACTGAAAATACAAAAGCTCTTTTATTCAAATATCTAAAGAAGAAAAATCTATTTATTCCTTAAGAAAGAACCATAAAAAAGAAAGAAAAGCTACTGCTTTTGAATACAAAAAAACATACATAAACTTTAAATGTTACAACTTCAACAGTTTCATACAACCATTTTACTCTACAAAATAATATAATATTCTTAAAGACAGACGAGAAATTCTTTCAAATAAGGATAAATTACACAAAATAAAGTATTACCCTTACAGGTAAATGAGTTGAATTAAGAAACTGAACACTATACTTGCTTCCTATTCCAACAAATTCAAAGGGAAGTAATAAATATCTGAATGGTGTGAACAAGTTTTGTAATGGCTCTAACTGATGTTAAGTCCAAAGAGAGGTTATAAAAATGTGTATGGTTTGCGGATGACTTGTTAGAGAAAATTTATTTGTTGCTATTAATTACTGATGACATGTACAGCTCTTTTCACAAAAATCTTTCGAGTAAAACTTATTCTTGTTAGTAATTTCAGGACAACTTAGGGACGACATCATAAGATCGATGTAGGATAAAAAACTTAAATCAAATAGTTTGGGCGGGGGGGGGGGGGGGGGGGGGGGGGTTCAACATGGCTGCAAGTTTTGTTAATCCAAAATCGATTTTACATATATTCATATAGGTAAATCAATGTTTCCTAAATTAAGTTACGAGGGGGCGTGGGGTAGGGAGGTCAGTGAAAAAACTATGTGAATTAAGTTTTTTTATCCTACATTGAACTTTTGATGTCGTCCCTTAAGATCCTATGATATTTTGTGAAAAAAGTTGCTAAATAAATAACCAAACGTCATTCATAACTTTTCTATGAAGAAATTTGAAAATAATATTACTTCTGGAAATATTAAGAACAGAATATGTGGTCATTAGTATGTATTTGTTAAATGGGTTTAAAAAAAACTTTGACATTGTAATGTAAAGCATTTAAATATTTAATATTTAGTTTGAATTATGAATGAACTCGTACAATAAAGATATCACATACATTTATTATAGCACAGTTTGATTTTGTTCGAAACAACAATTTGATTAGATTATGTAATAAAATGTCCAACAAAAATTGACTCATAATAAAATCTTGTTCAATAAATCCAAACAAAAAGTTTTTTCTCTTCTGAAGTTGAAACAAATTATTCACTATTATTCAAACACATCACTGACAGGATTTCCAACAATATATAACAACATATAAACAGACGTCCATTCAAACAATACACTATAGATGTCAAGAAAGATTTACACAACATTAGGGCTATTCCATTAAAATGTATGTGGGAGGGAAGGAAGGAAAGTTTAGTTATTGAATTTGGGTTGTGGGTCTTGTTTCAGTATGCATCTTTTACCATTATGTAAAATTATGTAAAATATTTTTTTTGGTTGTATAGATATTTCGAAAGTCCTTTCCTACCCTCCTACATACATTTTAATGGAATACACCTTGACAATATATCACACAATAGGACAATACACTACACAGAAAGTATCTTCAAAAAATAATCCTACTCATGAGCTTTTGTTGTTGCAGTCTGCATGGTTAGCCACTAGTCCGATGCCCTAGACTAGTAAAATTTCATTCGGACTAGTAAGTTTTTCCAAAACTTTGTTTGGCCAAATAAGAAAAATGTCAGAATATTGGTCTTCGGTCTAGTAGTTGAAAAAGTTTTTGGTGCAGACTGTAATGTTGTATTACCAAGAGAATAATAAAAAAGTCCCTACTATTTTAGAATTCTTGTCACTCTTAATAACTGCAATATATAAACAACACTGATTTGTTTCCAAACAATATCAAAAGATGTTTTTCTTTCTCAGATCGACACTGTCACAACAATTATCATGTTCACATACCAAAGCACATTACATACAAACCATTTTCTTTCACAACATCACATTTCAGATCTTAACAACTATATTTATAATTTGAAAAAAAAAATATAAGTTTGGCAGATTTAAGTACTAAATCGTTTAGTAATCATTAATGGAGAAAATACTTTATATTAACAAAATAGAACATATAAAATTGCATATATCTATATAAAAATTCAAAATAAATTCTAACACTTCATGCATAACATAGCTTTAAATTTTTAACAATAAAATTTATTTAAAGCAAACAAGGTTTTGGCAATTTTCATTATAACATATAGCAAAATAAAACAAATCTTAACATATTTTTAATTGTAATGCAAAACCCCAATGTTCCTTCCCCTCATACAGTTACCATGGTTACTCTTATTAGGTTGTCTAAAAATCTACAAAATCCCATGTCCAATCATAGCAGCACTTTATATTATTACAGGAATTGGTATCCCACAAGTTTAAACATTTTGTGGACATAATGTTATATGAACAGATTTGACTGGTTCAGAAATCAGATGTCCAACAAGTTAAGCCTTAAATGGACTTGCTAATTTAATAGAGTAAATAAATTTAAAAGGTTGGCCTATCAGGGAAGTTAAATAGGGGTTTGTTTAGTTTTCCCTCTATAAAGTAAGCTTGTCACAGACAAGCTTCTATATATTCCTGTTACAACATAAACAAACTAAAGCCCAGCATTGTAAACAATACAATAACATGAACTGACAGATGCACAATCAGAAATTTATTACATAATGTATAAATAGCATTGAAATTATTTTTAGCGACAGGTACACTGTTTTATAATATAATATTCACAAACAGTTAATTTCTTCAGTAAAGATTTTACTCTTGACTATTAAATCTCATTTTCCAATTGAAAAATTAACTTGTTCAATAATTATTGCCCTGGTTTCTCAAAACATTTTTGAGAAAAAGAAACACACGATATCATAATATATAACTTTAATTTGACTCCTATAATGGCACATGCTTCGTTCTAATGCTGTAACAGCACCTTCATACTATAAGTAAAACTTGTAGAAAAGGAAGACATTTTTTATAAACAAAGCAAAAACTATAAAAAAAAAAAAAAAAAAAATGATCATCTTTTGGTTTTAGGTTTCGAAATTTGACAATTCGACAATAGGTATTAAAGGAGATGTGACATGATTTTTTTTTGATTTTTTTTTTTTTAAATAAATATTTATTTATACATAATTACCCCAAAAAAACATCGATAACAATATAATTATCGTTTAAATGGATAAAAAATAAATTTAAATGTATCGATCTGTCGACATACTAATTATGCATATTTCAATCCCGGAAGTCACTCAGAACGAGGCTGTGACGTCAGTGGTTACATCAATCATATTTGACTGACGGGTGTAAAGGCATAATAAGCGCAATTTCATATTCGAATATCTTCCAACAAAACCCATGACAGTGATTAAAAATGGTTCTGTGTTCTGCCAGTAGATGCAACAATAGGCATAAGGACAATTTGATAAAAAAAAAATCCGTTTTCTGAGTAACCCGCAGACTAGTCCCAGGAAGAGATAGGACTTCCTTCCGTGCACTAGTCATAGACTTTGTTCCGCCCACTTTACAAATGCATGTTACGATCGTGACACAGAAGTTATGAAGAATCTCGAGGGATGTCCTACCATGAAGCCAAAACTTCGTCCAAATGCGGTACCTGACATTCCATTGACACAACCAACAACAGCTGAGCCCCACCTAAGCGGGGAGCTTGTGAGAAGCGGAGAATGGCTGAGGGAGAAAAAAAAATCTTTTTCTTCGCAAACATTTTTTGCGTCACTTATTAATAATTTTTTTAATAGTTTAGTCATATTTGTGTATAATTTTATAGCCAAATATATCTCAATGTTTAAAATTTGGTATTGTGTACCTCCTGCGTGTACCTCACTACCTGTTCACGTGTGCAGGTGTGTACACTGAAATTGGACATAATAAATTAAAAGTCATCAACATCGATCAGAAGTTACAGGCATGAGGCACACTTTCTCTGCAGTGCTGGGTTACCTTTGAAGTTGAAAGCTACAGGTGTCATGCCCCCGGGTGGTGATATATTTATATATGACATCGGCAATACGCACTATTGCGTAACATGCGTCGAATCTGTGTACATCCATGATCACCTGCTGGGTGCACAGGTGAGGTTGGAAAATATACTAGAGCAATGGTTACAGATATAAGTTACGTAATGCATATCTGTTTAACCTGTTTGAATAAACAATAGTCAATACCTTACTGTCGGATATGGGGGTTTACAGAATAGAGAAAAGAGGACTGACAGTGCAGCTTAAAAAAGGGGGCGGATACAAAATAATGTGTTTGTGAATTTACTTAGTAAAGAATGGAGTATAATAATAGTAGATAAGCAAAATAAATAGAGAAAAATAAATAGAGAATTAAGAAGAAATGCTTCTAAAGTAAATAATTAATAATAAAAAAAAAAGCCTGTCAGTCCCCATAACTAATACATAACCTGTAGTGGGTACATAAATTTCCTTCTGAGTTTTCTAATAAAAATTAGGCAGGTATGAAGGGTGTATTGCAATAAGTTATTAGTACTTACCTATTCTATTTATTTATTAAAAATCATTTTATTTCTTAATAAAAAATAAATTGTGAAGAGATATCAAGTGATGCTTTTAAAATGACAGACCATTGATGCAAGGTTATCGTGGTGAAAATTATATGCAAAAGGTGACTTGAATGAGAAACAAATATTTTGGCTAGTGAATGTATGCAAGTCTTTATATTGCATAAGACATGGAGATGAATAACATAGTTTTAACTTAAATAATGCAGATAAATCCAATTGATACAGACCTGGGAGTAGTAGATAATGTATAAGTATAGACTGAGTTAGTTAAAACATATTTTACTTGCTGAATTAAAGCAAAAAGGATTAGACACAAGTAAATCATACTTATGAAGTCTTCTCCATAATACAATATAAAATTACAATAATAGTATGATATAATGGACATGCATATAAGGAAAACAGTTTATAGAATAATACTAGCTTTCATACGTAAAAAAGAGAAAAAGAAAGTTTGTAAAGTCATATGATTCTGTGACGGTCACGTGTGTACTGATGATGACAATAATGTTCCGTGCCAGTAACAATAACCTCTATCAAGGCATAAAAAAACTGTTTGACCATTTTATGAAATTTTGAACATGTTTGAAAATTTGAATATTTTGTTCATTCGAAAGTTCCAAGTGTCCGCAAATTAATAGTTTTGTATCTAAAACAATGTTTTCGGATAGCCAGTTGAGATTATTGAATAAGGTTTTTCTACATAATGCGTATTTTGGACAAACAAAGAAGTAATGGTAGACATCATCAATATCTGACCCACAATGACAAGAAGGATCATTTATAAATTTATAATATTAGCTCTAAATAGATCATTGTTTAAGAGTGAAGGGGAACATCTCAATTGCGTTAGGTCATATTCAATTTCCTTGGGCCGTACAAATGAAACGTTTCAATTTTACATAATGGCCTATCGTTTTTTTAATTCTTTCTGTTATGCATTACTGCTCTCTGTTTTCTGTCGTGTAGATAATCCTGAAACCAATTCAATAAGTTTCCGTCAATACCATAAGCTTTCATTTTAAATATAAGGCCCCTATGCCAAAGTTTGTCGAAGTTGAAGAGAAGTCACAAAATACAAAACAATTTATAGACTGAGGAAATACCACACGGAAAAAATATCACAAAAAATAAGCCAGTACTCATAGAACATTTTCAATGGGATTATTATGGAGGAGAAAAAGACATATGAATATATATTACTGTTTTAAAACTTCTTTAAATCTTACTTATAATACCCCCCCCCCCTCCCCCCCCCCTGTTATGTCATACTTATTACACATTTATTTGGGGCAGCTTTAGTAATTCAAATTTTACACCCAACACTCTTGGTAAGGTGATAGGTAATTTATGACGATTGTTGAGAATTGTTTTTAAATTATAAGAGAGTGATCTTGAAATATTTTATTTTATTACATTTATTCATTTTCGAGTTTAGGAAATTTTTCATGAAGCTTGATTAATGAAAAAAATGAAAATTTAAATCATGCAAAGGATATAATTCATGCCACAATGAAGCCATTTATAGATACCAAGCAACTTTGACATGTTGTTTTTATAACAATTATTTGATCAATATTGATATCTATTTTGAATAAATTTTAGTAACAAAGTTACTTAATATATAATAGATCAAGAATTTTGAATTTTTTAAAATTATTTTTTCTTGTTATATGAAAAATAATTTCGAAAATAAATTGTGACTTTTTGTCCTGTGAATTTTTGTCCGTGACTTTTTGGCTGTGACTTTTTGTCCTGTGACTTTCTGTCCTACATTATTTATGACCTGTCTTTTTGTATTATTAAATGTAATTCAATTACCTGTTAAACGTAAACATTTTTAAGAAATATCTCTTTATTTTTGGTGAAATTAATTATTGATATATTATATCGGCATTGCTTGAAAGATCGTCAATGTCGGATGACGAATTTATATCTTCTACTTGATTATTTTCAACAAGTAACGGCTCAAACTGATACGGTTGAATATCTATAGTTTGAGAATTGCCTTGAAAACTGCTGTCAACACCGTCCATTGTTTAATTTTACAGGAATATGATCGACTTCGTCCTTTTTGAGACATTTTCTCAGATTGTATCCACTGACGTCATCACGATCACGTGACCGGTATCTCATTAAAAATCAAAGATTACGACAAGCGCTGGATTCTTTGACCATTAAAAGGCCATTAAATGAGGTTTTGACAAGAAAAAATTATTACAATATGTTATTTGACCAATATTTATTAATTAATTAAAAAAAAAAAAAAAAAAAAAAATTGTGTCACGTCTCCTTTAATGTGTAATCCTGAAAAGCACAGATGGATCATAAATTTAAACTGCACTTTTTACTGCATTTGCAAACAAGGTTTTACATTAAGTTTTATAAAAGATTTAGCCATTGTAAATATCTAACTTAAATTGATCACAATAGGTGTCTGGGATTTCTCAGATAGATCTTAATGAATCATTTATTAATTATCTCCCCTTATTTCTGTGAAAGATATTTTATCAATTCTCAAATGATGTTGTATAAAATCTAAATACTTTCCCCTATCAGCGATGAGAGGAATCAAACTTTATTCAATGTGATTTTGCAGCATACCACAATTGTTTGAAAAGGATAAGCCTTGAATTATAATAAAATCTAATTTCCAAGGACGTTTTTCTCTACTCCCCCTCCCCCACCCATTAAAGAAATATATTTTCTCTAGTCAATAAATCCTATCCAGATCCTCAGCTATTGGTTAACATTTTAATGATAAAAATACATGTTCAAAATGGAAATTTTTATAATCAAGAATGTTTTCACTGCTTAGCAGTTTTAATATAAGCAAAATAAAAGTGTATGATAACGAAATGCTGTTAACGATAACAAAACCTCTAGTTTTCCTTGCTGTACTTTGTACTATAATTATTATACGTAAAACTTTCAAAATCATACATACAAGCATTTTATGTACATGCACAAAAACCCTTTCTCAATCATATTTAAATTAAAAAGAAAAAAGAACAAAAACAAAAGTACACATAAATGACGTATAAAAAGCATAAAAATATTGCAAAATGGGTTGTTCAAAAAACGAGATTGACTTTGTGAAATATGAATAAATGCATATATAACACATGATTGCTGCAAAATGTTTTTGATCATACATATAATGTATAAACATAAAAATAGACCAAAAGATCATATGTAACCAGTACGAAAACTGATTCAAACTTTTCACTTATCGGTTTTATATTTGGTGTTAATTTTGCTTTAGAAATATCAAACAGAAATACTTGTACCAAAAATACATGAGGATGCTAAGCATTTTCATTATTTGTAATATTTCATACTGAAACACTAACCATCTCAATTTGGTTAGATCTACTATTATTAAAGTAGCGTTCATATAATTTGAAATATTTGTAGTAAAGTGTTAACAATTATGTAAGTTCTTTGGGTTTCTTAATGACCCTTTTCTAAAGTCCTTTACAACAGAAACTATAAATGTGTGAACCAAATTTCTTGACTGTGGTAATGTTTTAGCATTAATCAGAGATGATATGGTGTTGAAATGAACTGTATTCTTTCAATACTTTTGTATGCAACATAAAGTCACCTCTATGAAAGCTTTTCATCTATCAAAGCAATGTCTTGGATTATGCCTATATAGATTAAATTAGGTTTAAATAGAACTTGCATTGATGACAATTCGAAACAGGTTTACACAATAATGGTTTTTGTTCTAAAAATATGTAAATATTCTGGTTAGTTGATGAAGTCTTTGACAAACTGCATGGTTTATGTTCAGTTCAAAAGTTAGGTTTCATCAAACATCCTTCACATATTAAAATGGTCTGGAATCATATTAAGTTTTTTTACACAAACAAATTTGACCAATTTCTTAACATTTCAATTAATACAATAATTCAATTTCTACTACCCTATTATGACCTTTGCACTTTAATGAGATTGCTAGTCAAATGACTTTTATTATGATACAGATGAGATTGGATTATGTGGCGAGCCCATTTGTGTAAGGACTTTATCTAACCATTGTAAAGGTCCATTTAAATGAATTTCAATCCAACATGGAGTACTGGTCACATCTTGTCGATGGTACTCGGCTCCCCATCCTTTAACGAAGCTCATACGAATAGTACACATTTTAGTAAGTTCATATACAGCTTCAAAACCATGGTTAACTGACTGACTTAGAAGTGCTGCGAATTCTTGGTTGTTGAAGATTTTCAGACTACATCCCGGGGGGATTTTACACACGGTGGTAGGATGAAAACCGTGGTGATAATTACAGTTACGGCTCTGTACAAATATGCTGCTGTCACTTAAACATTCGGCAAAAACCTCACCGCCAACATAATAAAGATGTACACCTGAAAAAAAAAAAAAAAAAAAAAATTTCATAAGAAATATAAGTAATTTTTGACAATATTTTTTTCACATTTGATTCATAATCATTCCTGGATTTCAGGTGTTAATGTCAACCACTTATTTATTTTCATCAGGTTTGTATTGGGAAGTAATTCAAAACATTAAGGTAAGTATATATAATAAGGTTTAACCCAGCTACATTCTGTATGTGCCTTTACCAAGCCAAGAGCAAGTAAATCAATGGTTGTAATAGGTTGATAGGTTGCTGTTTGTAATAACTCAAGGCCATGCACCTTATTGCAGAATCTATGCAGCTTGACCTTTTGACATCATTCAACAATCACTTTTCCATTTAGGCCTCAGATATTTCTGATTGTGATGACAAATTTTGACAGGAACCTTTGTGATGTCCAGCAATGACTAATATATAACAATAAGGTGTATTGGTTCCTGTTTTTGTTGTTGTACATTTTCTCATGTCATGGCCTTTTATAGGTGACTATCTACTGAGGTATATGTTTTACTCATTATCATTGCTGTACTGTAACCTATAGTTGTGTACACCCAAATCGTTTGGAAATTGTCTCATTAGCATCAAACATCATGTTCTTAAACTGCAATATTTCGTACCATTTTTTAAACACCTTTAACCCTCTTGTCACTTTATTTTATAATTAATACCAGGAAATTGTGGTAAAAGATTCCTACTTCAACATTTGATCTGCAAAATTTATTGAATTTCATACAGTAAATATTTTGTAATTGAGCTATCTCGCAGAAAATAAAAAGACACAAACAAGGCCATACCTTTACTTATATGACGTCTAGTATTTTCTATAGTTGAATTTCTGTTGACATTAGACAAGAGACCTAGACAGAATCGGTCAGCATTATTTGACGGGTCAGTGAATCCGTCCACTACAATACTGGTCTGTGAAGCATGGAATGCCTCTCCTACTCTGTTGTTTAGTTCATAGTACACTATAGAGCACCAGTACTGGGGTTCCTGGTAAGTCACAGGCTGTAAGTCCACTGAAATTATAAATGCTGATTTGTTACCAAATATATGAAATGTACAGAAATGATCAATCAATGTTAATTATAACCAAATGTATGAAGTTTGCCAAAGAATTTAAAGTTTGGCACAGTATAAACTATAACAATTAGTTTAGTAACGTTTTAACTGTTACTAAGTTGTTAATGTTTTACGATATTGTGTAATCACATATTTTTTGCTTATTATCTCTGCAAGTGTACTGTACTTATAACTGTTGTCTACAAAGCATAATAATTACAAAACTAAAATTCAAACTACCTTCAATTGAACAAGATACTGTGTATTTTCTTAGTCCATTGGTACATCTGGATGATTCAATAAACTATAACAAGCTGTTTAAGCAGAATGTAAGATGAACATTGAAAACTTTACTTAATAAAAATAACAGTGTGTGTTGATAGGTTATTAGGTTTTCTGTGAGTTTTGTATACTGTTTGTTTGTGCTTGTCTTTTTTGCAATGGTGTTGTTATTTCTTATTCACTTATGAGTTCAATAATTCCTCTTGTTTATTTTTCATCCTTTTTTAACATCAGCGATAACAGCATGGACAGAAAAAGACATGTGAAAAACTCAACATGACTTGTGTTATAATCAATTATTTTATTCTATTTTGTATGGACAAGAACAAGAGTTGCATATTCTGACTTTCCATTTTTTGGGGTTAATTCAGACCTTAAAGCATAGAAACTTTTTATTAATTAATTTACAACAATATATACCTCCCGAAGGCATGGTATCCATTGGAGTAGGTGGTGGTCGTCGTGTACCATGTTGTAGGTTTACAGTTTGTTGACTATGTGGATTATGCGAGTTGTCATCGTGTGGTTGGTAAGCAGGAGGAGGAGTGCCAGCTGTAATAGTATATAATATAATGTTAAAATATTCATTGACAAATGTAAGGTTAAGATATTCGTTTATAAATGTAAAGTTAAAGTACTCATAGTTGAAAACAAAGTTGAACATTAGGTTAAAATATTCATTCATGAAATGTAAGGTGAAGATATTCGTTTATAAATGTAAAGTTAAAGTACTCATAGTTGAAAACAAAGTTGAACATTAGGTTAAAATATTATAATTGTTAAATGCATTTTTATATTAGGTTAAAATATTCATTCATGAATGTAAGGTTAAAATATTTGTTCAGAAATGTAAAATAGAACAGCTACTGAGATAATGTAATCTAACTAATTTTCATGATTTTTGAATGTAGGAAAATAATGCAAATATAAATTCATGTATTGCATTTTTATGTATTATATAGTGTGTCAAATGCATTTACCTCAAATATTTCAATTTTATATCTATAACAGAAATTTATGCAAATCTTTGGTGATAATATACATTGTGTAAATGTTTCTTAACATTTGGTTGTAGTGTTAGCATAGTAAAGTAAGTGTGGTAACAACAAATTCAGCAACTCGTTTTCATTTATTAAGGGACATAACTTGAGAAATGCCACCCAAATTTGAACTTGGTCTGTGTACCTAGGAAACCATAAGGGTTTCTTATGGTTTCCTGGTCCAGAACTACATACCTGGTAAACCATATGGACTGCCTGGTCCAGAACTAGCAGGAGAATGTGGTCCCTGTTGTGACTGTTGGTGGAAGCCATTAGGATCAAAGCTAACATTCTGTGGCATAGAAGGTTCCGGTGACTGTTGGAAAGGTGGTAAGGACGACTGGCCTGGACCGGATGGGTACTCGCTATACCTTGGGACTAACACTGGGGGTAGCACTGAAAAATGAAAACAAAGATTGCTAATTAAACTCATTTACATTTTATTATTTTAATAATATTTACCAACATTTTTGTCATATCATTAATCACTGTTATTATAATTATCACCCTTTCTGATACAATGGAAATCTTTATTCTTGACAACCAATATTTTGCAAAGAATGCAGTTGTTGTATTTTGAAATAGAAATAATAGTCAACCAATATTTTGCAAAGAATGCAGTTGTTGTATTTTGAAATAGAAATAATAGTCAACCAATATGTTGCAAAGAATGCAGTTGTTGTATTCTGAAATAGAAATAATAGTCAACCAATATTTTGCAAAGAATGCAGTTGTAATGTTGTATTTTGAAATAGAAATAATAGTTAACCAATATTTTGCAAAGAATGCAGTTGTTGTATTTTGAAATAGAAATAATAGTCAACCAATATTTTGCAAAGAATGCAGTTGTTGTATTTTGAAATAGAAATAATAGTCAACCAATATTTTGCAAAGAATGCAGTTGTTGTATTTTGAAATAGAAATAATAGTCAACCAATATTTTGCAAAGAATGCAGTTGTTGTATTTTGAAATAGAAATAATAGTCAACCAATATTTTGCAAAGAATGCAGTTGTTGTATTTTGAAATAGAAATAATAGTCAACCAATATTTTGCAAAGAATGCAGTTGTTGTATTTTGAAATAGAAATAATAGTCAACCAATATTTTGCAAAGAATGCAGTTGTTGTATTTTGAAATAGAAATAATAGTCAACCAAGTCCCACATGGAACAATCAACTCTGAACTATTTCGATTATCTGAGGTTGGAGTTTTCCAAGATTGTGAGTTACATAATGATAATGTTTTCTGCTTTCATTTTCAACTTTGTATGTTCAGGTGGAAGATGCATTTGCATCTTAACATTCCAATTTTGTTTCAAAATAATTTTACTACATACTGGCCAATAATGTCATTATCAGATAATCTTGTACATGTAAATCTGTTCACTTACAATGAAACTTTGCAACCCAAATTTTTAAAGTAATATCAGATAAGACCTTGAAAATGTATGTACATATATGCTACATGTATTTATTTCTGTACTCAATGACGTCTATAAAACTAAAAAAATTTAAATTAACTGATCATGTGGATTTTACAGTTTTCCTAATTGTTCAAATCTTATTTCACCTGCCAAGTATTTACATCAAACAGAAAGACCCATGTGTTTCTATATGAAAATTAACTTTCTGATCAATATTTTAATGCAATATTGAAGAATTTATCACAAACATATATCTGTTGTCATTCAAATCTTCAAAGGACGTGCTGTCAGTAAACAGAAACTATCAATTTACAACATGAACAACTTATTTATTTTTTGACAAAATTCCTAGCTCTAGGTTACAGTTAAAAGGCATTAATAACCTAGATCCAATATATGTCTTGATGTATAATTTTTTTTTTTTGAAAATCTGCGTAGGCACCTGTATGTTTAAGTTTAATGAGTACAAGTTATATAACAATTTATAACACTGTAATCCAATAGCTTGAGTTTATTAAAAAATAAATTACCCAAATCAAATCAATAATCTTCCAATATGTTATATCATCTTGATTAAAGATATTTAACAAAATCAGATAGACCTGTGGGGTATCAGTTCACAAATATCAGTTTATCGTTAAGTTGTTGTGCTGACTATCGTTTTAACATGTACAGAAAGTATCAGACCATTTGTAGTTCTTTGAAAATTTTATAGAAAACACATCTAAAGCATGTTAAAATTACAGTAACTGAATCAACGTATCATATTTTTATAATAAATATATATATTTCATCTTTTTCAAACAATTTCATTAAGAATTAGCTTTCACCATTTGATATGCCAAGATATGTATAAATTTACGGAAGTAAAAATCTGATCAAAAGTGTAATTTGTAGCAATTTTTAAAGGTGGATCCAAGATTTGATGTTGGGGTGCTGAAAATATCAGGTTTGGGGTCAATAGGGGACCATACATGTATTTTGAAAAAAGAATTGACTAATTTATTTTCACATCACATATTTTTCACTCTAAAGTGTTGGGTCATGTGATTCCATGCCTATTTATAATTTTAAATTAATTTTCCACTCAACTATGAAGCCCTAATATACTGCATACATGTACATGATGTACTTGATCTAAAATATTTGTACTCAGTTTTTTTTTTAGATAAAAGTTATCTGAAAACAGCATTCCCTGTCATAGAAATCTCATGCCAAATTTTCGGTTCTAAATACATGCACATGTGTGTATTGATTGTGCACCTATTTGTTTCTTCTAATATCTCTAATTAATCTGATACACCTTACTAACACCTGACATATGCTATAAATTGATAACACACGGTTTTTAATTACGAAAATTTATATATCGCCCGATAGTATACACAAATTTTTAACCAAAATTTATAAATCAAATTAATATCTTACGAAATTAATACCTCTTAAAAGCAGGTGAGAAGTCACATGTACGATTGTGAATAATTTCAGCCTATTATGATTCATGTACGTATCAATTTTCAAGCATATCAGTTTAACTACGTATATGCATGTCTGTAACAAATATTTCACATTTGTGAATAAAAAGAGAGTTAAGTGCATCTGTACATGTATTAAGGTGTTTAAAACATGTAATGTTAAAACATATCTGTAACAACATGTCATGTTAATACATCTCTAACTTTTAAGTTCATTCAAACTTGTATGAATCTTTTTTTTATGAACATGACAAAACCAAAAATTGAACCAATTTTTATCATGTTAAGGGCTTAAAAATTACATTTCAAGGATGTTCTTGTGGTACAATATAAGTTATATGGTTCGCTACTGACCCCGTACGGATCCATAGAGGGTTAGTTAAATCCAGAGGGGGTGAGGCCGGAGGCCGAGTCCCCTATGAATTTTATTCACCCTCTATGGATCCGTAGGGGGTCAGTAGTTAACCGTTTAACGAATTTATCGGACGCTGGACTTTTTCTACGGCGTTTTGTTGAAAAATAAACAATGAAACACAACAACATTAATAGATGACGTCGCCATTAACGCGTCATGAACCCCATATGAAACCTACTAACCCCATACGGTCTCATAGGGGTCACCACGTGACGGCATTTAACCAATCACAACATGATAATTCATCTGTGGTCCGATAACTGTATATGTATGGGCAACACCTCAAATGTTTATATTTTTTTCTTCATTATTTTTACTATGAAGATTTAACTGACATAACGACATTATTACCTTTGGTTTAGGATATTGAAATTATTGTTCTTTCTTAGCTGAACTCTTAGTCTTTAATATCTAAAGAAACACTGGGAACCTGAATCACTCACCTTGCAAAAATATGTCATGTTGACTTTTACCTTTTACGAATGAAATTCTTTTTATTTTTTCTTGAAACAAATTTATATCAAATCAGTGTAATCTTTGCATAATTTGCAAATTTTATGTCATGTTTCTGATCAAGGGCCTGCCCTTCATGGGACAGATGGACTGAGTGCAAATCCATAGTCCCCTGTGACTTCATCGGTAGGGGACTAATAATTGACCTTATAAAATGATGTCTTACCTGGACTTTCTACTCGTTTATAATGGTAAGGATTAATACACACTTCCTTCTGTTTAGCACTAAATGGAAAATCACAACATTCTAAGGGCTTCAGTTCGTGGTGGCTCTGTAGATCAGGCCATCGCCATACACGGCAGTATATAACATGTGGCAGTCCTTTTCTGTGAGATACTTGGAGTCTACCATCTAAAGAACGTGGAATGGTCACACATTTACTTGATTGTCCTGGGCAGCTTAAAGCTTTTTCTAGATCCTCGAGAGCCCCTTTCTTTTTCTTTAGTTTTTTGACAAGAGAATCTACAGCTTTTTCTGCCCATTTTTCTTCTTCATCTCCTTGTTTCCATCCTAATAGTCTTTTTACAGCAGGACTTGTGAAGGAGAATAAACTATTTAGACTGGATATAGGGGAGGACATCCCTCAAATCTGAAACGATAAATCAAATGTAGTATTTTAAAATACATGTAGGACAATAAAATTAATTTCTAAGGGTTTTTGGGAACTAATCCCCACAAAATGTCCACTTCAATTCAATATTTTCATTTAAAAGACAGGCATAAATGAAATACACTTAATCAAACAGTGTGGCATACATGTAGATTCATAACATAGAATACTTAAAATACATACATTGTGACTTTTTGCAGAAGCAGATGAGTCATTTTTTTCTCTCATTTCTATCAAACTACATGTGCTAATCTAAATAATAGAAGATGTCAGGCATATTATCAGGAGTGATGCAGCAACCCAAAAACCTTAAACATCTAAAGTAATCTGTAGTTAAGTGTCTTAAACAGAAGATGAATATCTAAACAAAATGTCAACCTTACCTTATAAAAATTATGAAGAAATTTTTATCGGAACAGAAACACACCAAACAACAATATTCTATTGCAGTTTCTTTTGTCAATCCCTTCACTTAGTATGCTGAACACATCTTAGTAATACTGAGAAAAGTGTACATTGTGAAATGTTATACTGCAGTTCAAAGTCAGGGGGCACCTGTTGTGTATTACATCAAAACATTCAGGTGTACGTTACATGATGTATGTTACAGGTGCACAACTATTATTAAACAGAACTTGACCTAAACATTACTCCATCTACAGGATATTGTAATTGAAACATTTAATCACACCACTTCTCACTTTCAGGCTAGTTTAACAATTCAAAATTTAAACTTCGCAATTTGATTTCTTGGAGGGGTTTCTATTTTTAAAGGGGCGAGGTGGAATTAATAAAATCATGAACCTTTTAGGGGTGTGTGGTGGTTATAAAAATAATCTTAAATCGCGTAAAAATACATAAACTGAGCCCTGACTTTTTAAATTGTTTTCAGGCTTGTAAAATTCTACTCTACAAGCCAACAGAAACCAAAGTTCTAAAATTTTCAAATATTGAGCATCAGCCTTGTGGACTGAAAAGTTTATCGCAAAGCCTTGGAAGTATATATCTGCAAGATATCAGTTTTTCTTTTAATCCCCCATCGGATAACACAAACACTTATAAAGACTTCTAAAGTTGAGATTAAAGCCAGACTATCAGAGAGTCATGACCCCAAATAACCCTCCACAGAGTCATCCTGGCTATGGGCCTGTAATATGGCACATTATTCCTAAGCTTGAAATAAAACATTAGACCTGTACTAACTCTGGTTAATGGTAAATGCACAAAAGACTATCTGTACTCTAACACAACATGACCCTATAGTTGACAATTTTATTACTGTTTTACATCAGTGTCACAAATCTGACAAAACGTTCTATATTTAAAACCAACTAGGTCAACAAAACTGTTAACAGACAAATGACATAATATGAGGCCTAAAAAACAAAACAAGTTACTAATAACTAAATGCACTTACAAATTCAAAATATTTCTGTAAAAGTTTTAAAATAAAGGTAAACAAATTAAATTAAAAAGAATATGTTTTAATACAAAATTTAAACTTGTCAACTTCATCATGTTCAGATGAGAAATAAAACTTTTAATAAGAATAAGAATAAGACTAAGAATATTTTATTTCCAATTAAAGGGCCCTATAAAGAGCTTTCATGACATTACATACAAGTACGTAAAATTAGACATAAATTAATACTTTCCATAGAGAAGACTATGTTGTCCATTAATAAATACAAAATTAAAAAGATTGAAAACAAAAATGAGCTATTCAACTAAAATATTTTTTTTCTCTGTTGACGGGGAGACATAAATATTCATGAATATGATGAATATATTTATATAATCACGATAATATATAAACATGTACATTTTATATGAAAACAATGAAAAGTTACCTATATACAATGCTTACATAAATATTATACACTTTAACAAACAACTTTAAGTCAGCTTACTTTTAGTGAAAATAATCCATAGAATTAACAAACAAATATAATTCTACATTATATAAATCAGTCAGCAATGAAAGAAACTACTCATGGAAAGATAAAATCCTTTTGGTGTGTGGTTTCCCTTCAGGGTAATAACACATAAATAAAATATCATGTTTAAAATTTTATTGCCTTCTGCTGACTGTACTATTAAACAATAAAAGCAGAAAAAACAATTTACATGCAAGACAGAAAATTTATGTTACGTTTGTTATCTATACAGGTATTCAAGAATTGAGACGAACCTTATTTAATTGCCACTCTACCTTAACCATGAAAATGGGGATGACATAATAAATTTACCAACAATCAAGAAAGTCTTTACACTGATAAAATTTTGATAGATTATTTCACTGTTGAACAAACATATAATGTTCAAGTCAATTAGTACCTATAAGTCTAGACACAGGGGCTCACTATAAACTTTTATGGGATTAAAGGGAAGAAGCTGCCTTATATAGAGATAAAAATATCATAATTTTCATATAAAAATTTTAAATAATTTGAAAAGATTTTTTTATTGAAAAATATAGGTTTATTGCTTTTAGTTACAGAATATTGATTGTTACTGATTGCACTTTTTATCCTTATTTTACATGTTCTGTGGTTAATGCACCAGAGTAAAAACTTACTCAACCATGATTTGACAAATTTCGTGACAATGTTTATAAACTTTCAGGTCATACAGTACTTCATATATTAGGACAATTAACAGAGTGCAATTGATGATTATAAATATTGGGGACAAAAAAAAAATCAACATGGTTGAAATTTCAAACAAATAAAATAGGTATCAAATAATAAATGTCCGCCCATGATTTTTTATTGTTTACCATAACTTTGGAAAACAGTTTTGATTTATTCATTATAAACAAATCTATATATAAACATTGATACAAAGACTTTTTGTAACAGTGTCTACTTGGACCTTGATAAATTACATCTAGTTTGTTGATGAAAACAAAGTACATTGTACTTAGTGTTAGCACTTATTGCTGATACATGTATTTGTATTGTCAGCAAATACTTTCTTAAATGGTGCTTTTTGTAAATTTATTTATGAAATAACAGCTGTTGTTTAATCAGAGTGTTATATCTATTTGTGATTTTAATTGCACTTAAAATATATGGCCATGGGGTTCCATGGATTTTCTTAGTAAATATTTAGGTTACTTATTTATCATTCCTATGGATTTCGAAGAAAATTTTCCAAAGTTTTGAGCAATTGTTTTTGAAAATCTCCAGTCTGTTAGGTGTACCGTAAATAAATTGCTTCGCTGAGTACAGCTTGATACGACCTCAAAGGTCGAACCCTGAACAGTTGGGGCAAGTATGGACACAACATTCAAGCTTGATACAGCTCTGAATTTGGATTGGGATTAAATAGTTGACACAGCATAGGTTTCTGACATAGAATGAATGTGGTCTAAAAACTTAAAAATTTTAAAATGGACATTTACCTTTTATGGTCCCAATATCCAAAATCTAAATACATGGTTAGATTCAGCATATCAAAGAACCACAAGAATTCAATTTTTGATGAAATCAAATTAAATTCAATTTATGATCCTTTAGACCTCAATGTGGACCGATTTGATAACTGTGCCCATATACAACAAGAGGCTGTCAGAGTGACAGATAACAGGATTTCTTTACATTTATTTATGTCCTGGCATTTTTCAATATCACAAGAACCATAACTGATGAACGGTGAAAGTGAAAATTATCAATATCAAATTTGACCTCAGACATTTCGTAATCAGTAACAACATATTAAAATTTAAAAAGCTTTGGTTGAACGGTTCATGAGTTAATACACAGACACGATTGGTCACACCATTTTTCAATCTTTCAAAAACCCTAACTCCTAAACGGTAAAAGTCAAAATCGTCATTATTGAACTTAACTTCATTTTGTCAACAGTAACAACATCTTAAAATTTTAAAAATTTGAACAGTTTATGAGTAAATGCATGGACACGACTGGAAAGCAATTTTTCAATATTTCAAGAACCATAACTCCTGAAGGGTAAAAGTCAAAATCGTCATAAGTGAACTTGACCTCCATTTTGTCATCAGTAACAACATACTAAAATTTAAAAAGCTTTGGTTGAACCGTTCATGAGTAAATGCACGGACACGACTGGAAACACCATTTTTCAATCTTTCAAGAACCAGAACTCCTGAAGGGTAAAAGTTAAAATCATCATAAGTGAACTTGAACTCCATTTTGTTGTCAGTAACAACATATCAAAATTTTAAAAGCTTTGGTTGAACGCTTCATGAATAAATGCACGGACAACATTTGGCTGCCACACGCCCGGTCGCCCAACCGACCGCCTGCCATACATCTCCAAATCAATAACCGACATTTTTGTCACAAAAATCGGGTTAAAATTTAAGTACAGGTTCAGATTATCATATCAAAGAACCCCAATAATTCAATTTTTTGGATGAAATCAAACAAAGTTTAATTTTGGACCCTTTTGGCCCCTAATTTCTAAACTGTAAAAATGGGAACAAAACTCCAAAAATCAATCTCAACCTTTCTTTTGTGGCCATAAACCTTGTGTTTAAATTTTATAGATTTCTATTAACTTATATCAAAGTTATTTTGCGAAAAACCAAAAAAATGCTTATTATTCCTAAACTGTTTGGACCAAAACTCCCAAAAATGAAAATCAATCCCAACCTTCCTTTTGTTGTCATAAACGGTGTGTTTAAATTTCATGTATTGCTCTTTACTTATAACCAAATGTCTTCAGAAGATGTGATACCAATATACGATCATACATGTAGCTGGACAGTCTCCCGACTCTGATCCATAGATTGCACAAATATTTCAATGGCGGACAAGAAAACTTTACAAAAACTAAACAATGTTTGGCATGCAATTTGGAAAGGAATATGACGTTTATAAAGCAATAAATGAATAACAAATTTACTTCAGGGTCTCTGTAAAGTGAGAAATAAAATGCTTCACTGAGCGCAGCCTGATAAAGTGATATGACCGCAGAGGTTGAGCCCTGAACAGTTGGGGTTGGACACAATATTCAAGCTTGATACTGTCTGATTTTGGATTGTGATCTAAATGTATAATTTTTTACATAATTTAAGTTTCTGACAAAAAAAACAAATGTCAAGATCTTACAAATCTATTGTGCAATACAGTGCAATTAAAGATTTCTTCTTGAAACTTTTCAAAAACTTGAAATTTGAAAATTAAAAAAAAAAAATGTCAGGTGCTTTAATAATTGACAGTTTTGAGTTTTGCTCATTTTTGATGGCCGTATAGTGACCTATCATTGCTAACATCCACTTGGACTCTAGTGAATAGTTGTCTCAATGGCAATCATACCACATTTCAGGCCTCAATTCTGCTCATTAAATGTCTTTCCCCCCTTAAAATAACGTTTAAAATTTAGTTTTTACCTTCCAACCTGCTCTGTCAAACTAATGCTTTCAGTAAGCTGACAAATCCCCTCATGTGAACCCCTTCTCTGTTTCAGTTGAAGAATCAAAGATTATGACTCTAGACTTTAATCTATCATTGGCGGCGGAGATAAAGGCAAAAAAAAAAATCCGAACTCATGCATCAATATTTTTTTATGAGTTCTACATAGGAAATAAGTAACCATTTGTAACATCACAAAGATTACATGCAATATTTAATTTACAAAATATACGATAAGGACATCAACTGTCAAAGCTAGGCAATAATATAGACAAAAATGATAAAAATGTGTTCCTCAAAATACAGATTTTGTTCCGTTTCCTTGTGTTTCTTTTCATTTCTCCATGTTTCCTTTTGTTTCGCTCAGTTTCGTTTCTGTTCTGTTTCTCACTTTACAGGGACCTTTTACTTAGGCAACTTTCACCACGTTTAAATGTAGTAACAGGCTTATTATGCCAAAATTAAGAACGATTTCGAGTAATGCGGAAGTGATAAATATTGTCTACATGAAATAACATGGAACTAGCTTTAGTCAGTCGCCATTCTATCAGTGAAAACAAAACACCATGATCAGATCTCAATCCAGATAATGGCAAGGCTAAAGGGCACATGGCGTCAAATTTTTCAGAAGAAAAAGGGCATGGTGTCCATTAATAAGGCATGACATTGCGCTATTTTAAATTGTTTTAGATAAAACACTATCACTTTAAGCCAACTATGGTAGTATCTATCTACATGTATGTTCAGTGGACCATGAAATTTGGGTCAAATCTCTAATTTGGCATATCATTGGGAACATGTGTACTAAATTTCAAGTTTATTGGACTTCAACTTCAACAAAAACTACCTTGACCAAAACTTTATCCTGAAGACAGACTGATGGACACACAGAACGAAAAAACATAATGCCCTGGTTATTTAATGCCCATAAATGAGGTTGCAGTGGCGGATCCAGAACTTTTCCTAAGGGGGGGCCCGCTCCAGTCATGCTTCAATGATTCCCTATATAATCAACCAAATTTTTTCCACGAAAGGGGGGGGGCCCGGGCCCCCCTGGATCCGCCTAGGCATAAAAATACAGAGCTCCGAGGGGCCCGGCCCCCCCTGGATCCGCCTATGCATAAAAATACAGAGCTCCGAGAAAACTTCAAAACAGAAAGTCTGTAACCGAATGGCAAAAGCTCAAGCTAATGGATTATGATAACAACTGTCATATTCTTAACTATAAAGTACAGGCATTTTCTTATGTAGAAAATGGTACACTAAACTTGGTTCTATAGCTAGCAAAATTACATAAAATTAACACACTATATTTTGGGAATCAGTACCCTACCTACCCTATTTTTTTCAAAGATGTACATGTAATAGAAAACACACATATTATTTTTTTTTGCCCCAGACAGAAAAAAATAGAGAGCCCTTGTTTTTTAATTTATTTTTTCTTCTACCTCCTTTTTTTTCTTCTTGCATCTTATAATGGTTTTGAAAGACATTGAATATTCAGTGCCATCACACTTTTAGCCAAAATATTTAGTAAGAGTTATTGTCGTAATACTGTTTTTCTTGTCTTCAACAGTAAAATAAACAATACCCCCTTGCATTGGAAATCCTAAGTCCTCCAACAAAGAAAATATGATTCACAGGTCAAGGTTTTGTTCTAACTTTGTTATATTACTTGTAATGAATAAGACTGTTTCTAAGAGACTGTCAAATATTAAAAAATCTTTTATTCCAAAGTAATTAGGATTTAGACCAAAATAAAAAAGAAGCAATCATATTTTTGGGAGGCCTAAATTAGCAATTTACCCCATGTTGGTACATTTGTAGCTACATGTGTATATATATCATGTACATGTATATAAGATCATATAACATGTATAAGGAGCAGCACCATTTAAAAGATTATTTTAATAACTGGATATACTCCTGTTCTGATTGTGACCAAGTGCTAAGTTTGTCCAGAAGTTTTAGAGAAGAATTTTGTAAACATTAACAGATGTCACAACTATGATGGATGCAAGTGATGAGAAAAAATACCATACCCCCTTCTGTCTTTAGAAGTTCAATGATTGTTCCCTAAACATTTTCCATCTGAACTTATTATTTCATTTTAGACAAAAACTATATGTTAATGTAGCCTATGACATTCATCCTGAACATACATGTATTTATCAAAGTTGTACAAAATGGAACATGTAAAATTTGTTTGTGTATAGTTAACACGTGTTTGGTTAATTTTTGTAAGGTCGGTTCGATTAGGATATTGAGTTCATGCACAAGTGAACTCATGTGGTTTAAAGTCATTCCAGCCATTGCAGTCAAAGTGTACAGTAGCATTTTGCAAAGTAAATAATATTATTAATCATATTATTTATTTTCAGATTTGTGGACCACAAGTATGGGGAAACCAGCACAAGCTGCTTAATAGCTATATATTTATATGAACTTTCAACAAGAGTATACTCATATTTATAATAAAATGTGCACTTGTCTCTGCAAGTGGCGTCTCCCATGTAAGAGTTTGTGGTTATTTGATAAATATTTAATGTTCGTTTGAGTTTATGAATTAGAATTTAAATGAAATATTTGCCACTGGACGTTAAGCAACCAACAACCAAATATATATATATATATATATGTAGTAGGACATTGTCTTGGTATAAAGCTGGCATTTAAGGTAGGGCCTTCCTCATATTACACAAGAGTGCACACACTGAAATGTCTCGCCTTCTTTACTAATCCTTGATACTATCTTGATAGACCTAAATATAAAGCTTTATTACAACTGTCACATAAACTCAACATTAACCAAGAAAATGAAACATTGATTAATGAACCATGAAAATGAGGTCAAGGTCAGATGAACCATGCCAGGCAGACATGTACAGCTAACAATTCTTCATTACAACAAATATAGTTGACTTATTGCTTATAAATAAAGAAAAACAGACCAAAACACAAACACTTAAAACTTAGCAATGGACCGTGAAAATGAGGTCAAGGTCAAATAAAACCTGTGTAACCAACATATAGATCATAAAATATTTCCATTACACCAAATATAGTTGACCTAATGCATAAAGTATTAGAAAAATAGACCAAAACTAAAAAACTTAACTTTGACCACTGAACCATGAAAATGAGGTCAAGGTCAGATGACACCTGTCAGCTAGACATGTACACCTTACAATCATTCCCTACATCAATTATAGTAGACCTATTGCATATAGTATAAGAAAAACAGACCAAAACACAAAAACTTAACTATAACCACTGAACCATGAAAATGAGGTCAAGGTCAGATGACACCTGCCAGTTGGACATGTACACCTTACAGTCCTTCCATACAACGAATATACTAGCCCTATTGCTTATAGTATCTGAGATATGGACTTGACCACCAAAACTTAACCTTGTTCACTGATCCATGAAATGAGGTCGAGGTCAAGTGAAACCGGTCTGACAGGCATGAGGACCTTGCAAGGTACGCACATACCAAATATAGTTGTCCAATTACTTATAATAAGAGAGAATTTAACATTACAAAAAATCTGAACTTTTTTTTCAAGTAGTCACTGAACCATGAAAATGAGGTCAAGGACATTGGACATGTGACTGACGGAAAGTTCGTAACATGAGGCATCTATATACAAAGTATGAAGCATCCAGGTCTTCTACCTTCTAAAATATAAAGCTTTTAAGAAGTGAGCTAACACCGCCGCCGCCGCCGCCGCCGCCGCCGTAGCCGCCGCCGCCGGATCACTATCCCTATGTCGAGCTTTCTGCAACAAAAGTTGCAGGCTCGACAAAAAATGTAGGACTTAAGTGATTAAAATGGTGACATTGTGGCAGATTCTTGGGTCAAGTGCTGCAGATCCGAAACAAGGATAAGGTCTATTATGTGTTTTGGTATTACATAGTTTTTATTTGATGTAAGTTTTTACATAAATAAATTTTTATTTACAATTTTATCAATACATGTTTTTTTGTTATTTTTAAGTAGTTCACAAGATCACATCACATGTATATCTAAAATAGATCACAAGAGACATATAAAGTATATCATTTATGTAAATTACATGAGGTATATTTCTAGGTGTCAACTAATCATACCAACTAAAAATAATCTATGTATTTCTTTTACTTAACAGCCAAAAAAAAATATGCCAAAAAAAACCTAAACACTTAGAACTGCATCTGTCTTTCACTTTCAGTACTGTTCCAGACCTTATGCTTCTTCATTGTAAAGGAATGTCACATATTAAACAAAACAAATCAAAAGTGTGTATTGCAATAAATCATGGCCTAGTAAAGAAGAAAGCAAAAAATAAACAAAGTCAAAGGTCTCAAACAGGCCCCAGTTCCCTTATTTTTGGAAACTGAAGAACTTGTCATTCATCTAATGAACAAGAAACACTGACATGTCTACAGAATCTCTTTTAGATGTTATATAACAAATCAATAAAGTTTGTTAAAACTGTTATTTCAATACAAATGAAATTTAATTCTTATTTTGGACAACGTGTGGAGCTAGACAAACTGTGTTGACACATTCACAAACGTTAAGATAATTACATTTCTACCTTTTGATGTGTTCGCTGTCCAGCCAATCAACAATTAACGCCTTCAGTTAATTATTGGTCATTAATTAATCGATCAATTTGGAAGTGTGTTGAGATAATTGCATACAAATTTCCACTGTACTGTGTATGGCGACAGAATGACTGAGAGCCGAATCACTCAAATACAATCCTTTGAATTAATGCTCATCCGGAAGTAACCTCTCATTTCCCATAATTTTAAGAAAACAATACTTTTGATATTACGTTAGATATTTTTCAAATACTTTAACCGTAATATACCGTCAACAAAAAGTATACCAAACTTGACTTTGTTTCAAAATTTTTACCGGGAAAGATACTTTGACTGCCGAACTCATTTTCAGGCGGATAGTTTCTAAATAAGATTTGTGACTAGGGGGCACTGGCGACAGGTTGACGGCTTCTAATAAATTCAATCCAGTGCCGATGAAATGCACCCATAGCACTGTAGTAGGTCAGAAAAACACAACGCCAATTGTAGAAAATAAAAGTTAGTTTATAAATATTCACACTGCCAAATTTACCTGTTTCTGTTTGTAGTAAGTTCACAGTTGTTTCCCGTGTTTTGTTCTTACCTCCCCTGTCTGGGATTCCCCTTTTTAAAAGATAAACAAAGATTTGCACATGGATTTGGGTCGGACAAAATAAGGTATTCATGAAGTATAATAAAACTTTGAACCAAAAGATCTTCGCATCATGGTATCCCTATATCATATTTTAATAACTTACAACGGACGTAATAACAAATCCATTATGACATCTAATTATAGATCTTGAAAATGAAAGGCTATAAATTAGTATAAAGTTATGCTGTGCATGCTGCCTTGGAATTCAATCATTCATCCATCATCCATACCATTCAATCCGGTCAATAACAGCCGAACGGACGTGCTGGGCCAGCTCTCCTTTATCTGTATCTGTAGTGGTACGTGTAGAATCCTATTAAGGCTTTTATACACGCTATCCTTTATCCGCTATCTTCAATGAGGGTTTACTTTTAGATGATCAACGACTTACTACTTTAGATGACAGAAACCAATCCAAGGCTGTACAGTTAACGTTGTTGTTGGAGTTTATTCCTGCTTTAACATGCAAACCAAATCTCATTGTAGATGGGGGAGTGTTATGCCGATTGACGTCCGACGGCTGTATTCTAGGTATTAGATGATTGACCTTCATTTCACTGCCTCATGGCTTTGGTCCTGATAATGCTTCCTGTCATCTTTAATACCACGTGCAAGACTCATCTACCAGTACTCCATCATCGAGGTTAACAGGCTGCCAAGCTGACCAAACTGACCCTAAAAGCAGCCGTTGTGAAGAAATAACATCAAAATAGTCAACACCTGTTCCTGACCCATGGCAGAAAATATATATATAAGGTTGTCTTCTCTCTCCTCTCCTTTTCCTAATAGTAGTTGACTGGGTCGGTAAATCAGCCTACAAAGATCCAAAAGGCATCGGATGGACCCTCACAACACGTCTTGAAGATCTTGAATTTGCCGATGACATTTGTGCACTATCCCATCGCTTTCAAGATGCACAACATCAGACAAATAGTCTTGAAACAGTAGCAAAACAAACAGGCCTATATACATCAATGCACAGAAAACTAAATCAATGAGGCTAAATACAAACCAGCAAGATTGTCTTAAGATCGACGACTCTACTGTTGAAGATGTACAACAATTCACCTATCTTGGAAGTATTGTCAGTACATCAGGAGGCACAGACGAAGACATATCGGCAAGAAAAAAGAAAGCACAACAGGTATTTTCCATGCTGAAACCTGTTTGGAGGAGTAATGCTTTAAGAACTAGCACAAAGTTAAGGATATTTACCACCAATGTCAAATCTGTACTCTTATACGGATCAGAAACCTGGAGAGAAACAGCTGCATCCATCAAATCTATCCAGACTTTTGTCAATAAATGTTTGAGAAACATCCTCAACATCAGATGGCCAAACAAAATATCCAACAATGAGTTATGGAGAAGAACCAAACAACAGCCAACAACCCAGACAATAAGAGCAAGAAAGTGGAAGTGGAACGGGCATACCCTAAGAAAAAAAAGACGCACACATTACCAAGCAAGCCCTAGAATGGAACCCCCAAGGACATTGAGAAAGGGGAAGGCCAAAAAACAGCTGGCGCAGGGGACTAACAACCGAGCTGAGTAAAATTGGGATGAAGTGGATTAAAGTCATATGAAACCTCAAATTAAAAAAAAATGATGCATATGTTTTTTATAACTAAATGAATAGTATTCATTATACAACTTATGTACATATACTTTTTTCTGTCAGAGGAAAATTCTTTAATTTGTCCACATTTAGAAGAAGTTTACTTATTTTTATTTGCTTGCTTCCAGGAAGCAATTCACCGAAATATTTTCCTTATGCATAGTGACCTGAGCGTAACCCTCCTCGTAAAAATCCGGTGATCGCAATACGCATGGATCTGTCATTTAAATAAACAATTATCTGATTGTACATGTTAAACATGTGCTCAGTACCCATGTTTTTTGTTATTTGTTTACTATAAGGTGACAATCGGTAAAATTCGACTTCAAAACACGGCATTTAATGAGCAGCCATATTTGTTAAATCACAACAGACCGAGAGAAAAAAAATTGACGATTATACCATATATTTGCGTAAAAAATGATAAAGTCGTGCACAGATGGCTAAGTCGATGATATATACATGCATTGGTTCAAGAATTGGATAAACATTATTTTTCACCACTCACTCTTTTCATATGACTTTAAGTCAAGTAAGTCATGTTGGCTATGGAGTGTCAAATTACAGGGCCAATGAAGGGCATAAAATCAGTTGCAACTGATTGACATCATTGGTAATTACAACAATAATCATCACAATCAATGTACAATCATTGTACATGTAAATGTCCATTTAGTATATATTATTATTAGCATTGGTCAGAATCAGATCCAACAACAATAATTGTGAATTAAAGATTACAGATACATTATATGCATTCATTCTCAAATTATCTACTAGATTTAGTGTCAATAAAATTATTTATACCTGATCTCCTTTATTTGAAACAGTCTCCAATACATATATACATAGTCATTTGTAACAGCCCATTTTTGTCAAGCCCTAAAGTTTTGTTGAAAAAGCGAGACATAGCAATCCTACATTCCATTGTCATTGTTGTACTTGTTGGCGTTGTCCACAAATATTCAATCTGTGGTTAAAGTTTATGAAATTTAAGAACTTTTTTAACTATCCTGGATTTCTACCAAACGTGGACAGAAGCTTGTTCATGTTGTTTATGATCATAAGATAGTATCCAGAAGTAAATTTTGTAAACAAAATTTTTTTAACTATCCTGGATTTCTACCAAACTTCAACAGAACCTTGTTTATGATCAAAAGCTAGTATATATATATATTGAAATTTTGATGAAATTTTGTTCCTGTTTTTCCGTATTTTACTTATAAACGGACTTAGTTTTTCCTCCAGTTAACATTACATACAGTCAGCAGTTAAAAGTTTTTTAAACATTTATTAGATTCATAAACTATTCTGGATTTTTACCAAACTTGGACAGAAGCTTCTTACAATCAAAAGATAGTATCTAGAGGAATATTTAGATTTTCCCTCCTTATTTTTGTTGAGCCTGTGATAAACACCAAAAGAAGGGGAGACACTGGGTTCCGCGGAACCCTTACAAATTTTTTTCATAAGGGTTAAGATTTCTTGGGTCAAGAGCCATAAAAATTTGGATTTTTTTTTAAGTTTTCATTATTATTACAAATGTTAGAAATGTGTTGAGAATATAATAATTAATATAATGAATTGACTTCATTTAACATAATAAGTTCTCTTTTATATTGCAGATTTTGACTGAAGGTGACAATGTGCTAGATAGAATATGGCTTCTAACATAATATATCTCGAAGGAAAAGCAATTGATGATGAAACAATTTTAGTCCCATTGTCATCTGCAGCCCTTCTGTTTGTTGTTCAATACTGCAGCCCTGAATCATTCAGTTTAAAATTTACAAGGAAAAATTTAGACGAGGCTTATTGTTTTAAAATCAGTCGTGATACTTTAGATAAAACAGAACATGTGTTTGACACTGATGATGAACAAGACTGTTTGCTTCCAGTTATACGACAGACAGATGATATTTGGGTCAGATCAGGGTTATGTGGAACCATAAGATACATTGTGTCACAGGCACATATTGATAGACCGCAAGAGCATCTAGACGATCTTTTGGTATGGGTTCTTTATCATCACATATTCATAGCTAAACTCTCTTTTTGACAATGAAAATTAGATAGAAATTAGAAATTATAATAATTATATTTTGATTAAAACTTGAGATTTTTTTATGTACTCAGAAATTTTAGCCATTTGTAAATGTTTGAAATTTTTCTTATTTTTATCTCATTATAATAAATTCTTTATTTCAGTTGGTAAATTTTGAGTTATGATAATAGTCAATTTATATGTTTTGATCATTTTTGGACTTGTACCTGAAGGCCAAGCAAGAAATCTCTTCACAATTTTGTAATGTTAGTTTTTTTTTTTTAATTCGAGTAAGGATATTATTCTATTCAATCAGTTAGTTAGAACAGTTCACAATTGATTTAACATTTTGCAAAAAGGCAATTTATAATTTTACCTTATAGTTGATTGTTATTCTTTAGAATATGAATATTATTAAAGCTGAGCTATGAAATTATTCTTTATTACATATAATACTTTAACATTTCAAGTAGAATAAGCCAATTATAATTCTGTAAGTTTTCGACTGAGAGCTAATTTTTCGACACATGGTATGAATTGATAAGTATTTCCTGTCATTGTTACATAGTTACATTGTAATTTAATTAGAAAAAAGGTGATTCATATAAGTAAATCCACTTTAGATAAGCTTTCAAAAGTGATTATATTTCACGATAAGTCTTTTTCAAGGATCTGATTTTAATGATTTTATCATTAGATGTAAACAATGTAAATATGCATACTTTCTTGATAATACTTCCAGATAATGTAGTACTTTAACTTTTTTTTTTTTTTTTACATTGTAACTTATTGAATGCAATTTATATATTAGATTTTCTCTGATTTTATTGATTGAAAAATAGATATCTATTTATTATTTGAGACAATTAAATATATTAGTTTCCTATTTTGATAGGTTTCCTCTTGCTTTACATGTAGAAACAAAAGTTGATGCTTTTACTTTATTTTAATAATTATTATCACGATATAAAAAATACTTATGATTCCAAAAGTTATGAAACATTTATTCAGTGATGTAATTCTCTGTTTCTGAAACTAAAATATTTTGGTTAATTATGTCAATTGCATACGTCAAAACATTTTGATTGATAAACAGTGTCCTAAATAATAGATACATGTACATGTATTTGGCCAAAGATTTGAAGTTACCTTCAACTTAGTGCACGAGCAATAATTGGTTGATGAGTGTTTAATGCAATGTTGACCACATCATATTTACTATATCACAGCCACTATATAAGCAACAACCTTACCTCTAACCCTTTAGATTTTGAAATGGCAAATTGTGAATTTCAGTGGTGAAAATCTTTATCTTTAAATTATTTATGGACGCAAATTTGGAAGTTGGTCCTTAATAAAACATTTTCTGCTTGCATTAACCAACATAATGTTTATGAAGCTTTTAAACCTTAATCATAAATGTCTTGAAAGGTCCACGTGTGTGGTCAAATAGATCCAAGTGTGTGGTCAAATAGATCCACGTGTGTGGTCAAATAGATCCACGTGTGTGGTCAAATAGATCCACGTGTGTGGTCAAATAGATCCACATGTGGGGTCAAATAGATCCAAAAAGATAACAGCCATTAAAATAAAATTAAGAATGGAAATGGGGAATGTGCCAAAGAGACAACAACCCGACAATAGAACAGACAACAGCAGAAGGTCAGCAACAGGTCATCAATGTAGAAGAAATTCCCACACCTGGAGGCATCCTTCAGCTGGCCCCTAAACAAATATATATACTAGTTCAATGATAGTGAACGCCATACTAAACTCCAAATGAATATAGAAACTGAATAAATGTTTGAAGCTATTAGTAATTTTAGCACTGTAAACAATAAATGGTTGACTACTATTTTTTTGTATGTTATAAGTAACAGTTTGTTTTAATATATTTTACAGGGTTTCAGAGGAGGCAGTTTGAAAGCTTGTGCTGAGGTGAGTTTCAATCCTTGTTACACTATATTATGTAGATATAATGAAGATGTGGTATGAGTGACAATGAGACAACTCTCCATCTAAGTCACAATTTGTAAAAATAAACAATTATAGGCCAAAGTATGGTCTTCAACATGGAGCCTTGGCTAATACCTAACAGCAATCTATAAAAGGGCCCAAAATGACTAGTGTAAAACCAATCAAATGGGAGATCAAAGGGTCTTATCTATATAAAAAAGAGAAATGAGAAACACCACATCTACAAACAACAACCACTGAACATCAGATTTCTAACTTAAGACAGGTGCAAACAAATGCAGCGGGTTTAAACGTTTAATAGGTACATGTACCAATCTTAACCCTTATCTGAAACAATAGTGTAACACCACTACATAAAAAGACACACTATGAAATACCAATGTACATTTGTAAATGGCTTAACTCAATCAAAAGACATATTAACCCATTGTGAACATACTCTGAAGGAATAAATTTGATCTATGATACAATGTAAATATAAAATCAATAACATAAGGGGTGAATAAATAAAGGTGACAATAGTATTATGACTGCTGTGAGATGTTATACAATTTAAAAAAAACCAACTACATTGTGTATAACCTGTAAAAATCATAATTTCAGGTCAACTAAAAGGAGTAGGTCCAGTAAATATGGCAAATTTACAAAATTGTTAAAATCATTAATGTAAACTTTTAGTTATTTATAAATTGAAAAGTAGAATGCTTCTGCTACATAAATATGAGCTGTTTTTGACAATACAATGCACATATATCTGGTACTAGCATTGTGAAGTCATGCTAAATTACTGAAATCTTCACAATTTTAACATTTTAGTTAAATATTAGACGGTTTCCGTCTAAAATGAAAGTGGCCGCATTTGTGTTCATTCTTTATATTGAAATGTAAGTTGTATTTGATTATAATACATAACATATAAAAAGGTTAAGGATAAACACGGATGTGGCCACTTTCAATTTTGACAAAAACCATCTGAAAAGTAACATTTTTGACATATTTGATAGATTTTTCATATGTTAGCTTGAATTAGAGAGTTTTTAATGACTAAATCCGTTAAAATCGTTCACATACACTAATCGAATCAAATGAAGTAGACACTTAAGTGTTTAAAAAGTGTCCAAAATCTTTCGTCAGATGAACCTGAAATTTGAGGCCAAAATCGGCCTTTACCGGACCTACTCCTTTGTAGATTTAAAATTTTATCCTGAAGACTGCATATTAATGTATTGATTATACAATAGCTTAAGGAGTATTTCCAATAAGGATGCAATACCAGCCCCCCCCCCCCTATTTCTAGCTAAAATTTCAAATAGTTATGCCAGATTTATTGAAATAATCATAAAAACATGATAGTTGATATTTGTCACTGGACATTAAGCAAACAACAATCAATCATCACAAAGTATATCAAACAGTTCACTATCTTGAGGTATAATTTACATTATAATAGTTCCACAATGTGTATCCAATATGAAAAGGACATTCATAAGAATATCTGACTTGAATTTCATTGATGAAATATTCGTTTTCACACTGCATTAATACTTTAAACCTGATGATTTTTTTTTATAGAAAAATTCCTATTCGAATCAAGTATTAGAGAAAAAAAATCCACGGAGGAAAGGGTTAACGAATTTCCAATTTTTACAAAATTTTATAATGAGTATGTATTGTTTATATTAAGGTTTCTGGTTGGACAAAGTTATGTGAGGTAGAATTACCAGATACAGTTACCCAGCTGGTTAATAAAATAAGGTAATTATTAGACATCAGTGTTCTAGCTAGGATTACAGGACAGAAAAGGCAGTTTTATGACACACCTATGATAGAAGGGGGGCATTTTGTGGTTTGCCTGTCTGTCCCACTTCTAGTCAGAGCTTTTGGTCAAGGTAGTTTTTGATGAAGTTGAAGCCAAATTTGATTTTTGACCCAAATTTCACAGTACAGAGCAAGCATAGAAAATATTAGTGAGAGTGGAGCATCAGTGTACTATGGACACATTCTTGTTAAAATTTAGGTGACTTGAGCAAGCTTTCAGATTCTTGTCGGAAAAGAAACATTTATGATTATAGACATGATAAATGACCAAATTTGAAACAATTAATTTTTCAAGAAAAAATGTTTAATTTCACACAGAAAGACCATACTAAAAATTAATGAAATTGATTCCAATTTGCCTATGTTTTTTATGTTACTGTGACATTTTGAAATAAAAATAACACTATAAATTTTACGTGCCTGAAATGCTTTTCTGGATAAATGTTGATTGAAATGCTCAAACCAAAAAACAAAAAAACGAACGCCAAGGATGATAAATATTTGAAAACTTGATGACCTACAAGACAAAAAGGGGCCAAAAAAAGAAAGCTAAATCAGTTGGAGCAACTGATTCTCAATAACTTCTGAATTTAAAAACGAGAATTAAAAAAAAATTGAAATAAATCATGCCAGTACCAAAGCACTGACCACTGATCTGATGATAACATTTAGAACTAGCAGTAATTATTGGTTAATATGTTTTACAGGAATGAGGAATCAAAGGTATTTTCTCTACCAGAAGACTTAATGAAATTAGAATGGCATTTCTTAAAACCACCAAAAATACACAATGATGATAAAACGAAAAGACCTTTTCTAAAACAGATCCAGAAAGAGGCTGATAATCTGAAAACTGAAGAAGATGTGACAGAGTTTCAGTACAATAGGGAAATTCATAATCCACATGGTGTGACAAAGTTTTATGTTAATGTAAACGCTGAGTACGAAACAGTTCGTTCGAAAACAAATAACAGAAATATAAAATATAGAAAGGAAAAGAAAAGCAATTCTGTGATAAATGGTGGCAGTGATGGAGAAATTGTTCAGGACAATAGCAGTGTTAATAATTTGAAAAATTTGTTGAAGAAGATGACTATTGATAATCTTGAATTTTCTCATTTATACTCTGAAGGGACTACTATTACAATGGCTGACCTTATACTTTATACAAATATCTATCATTTATTTGTAAGTACAATATATTTTGTAAGAACTGTTAGAATTTACTAAAAGATCCATAAAAAAGCATAATAATGAACAAAAATACCTTAGACAATGTTGGACACAAGAAAATTAATTATAAGAAAAACAATACTCCACAAAATAAAAAGTTTTAAACCCTTAATACTGAAAGAAAAAAATTGCTTGAAACAAGAGGTGATTTCTGGTGTTTTTTTTTTTTAAAGATATTAACAGCAGATGATCAGTTTCTTCCTTTATTTATATGCAAAAAAAAACCAACCCAAATTAGTGTCACACTATAAATTTCAGTTAATACTTTATAATGAATCTTCTACATGTAGTTATAAACTTTGGAAATAAATTAATTAATATGGGCCAACTTTTATTTTTCTAGGAAAGTTTCGATTTTAAAATTGCATCAGTTCAGCATCATTTAAAACATATTATCACATGGTTTGATCACATGACCAGCCTTCCCAGGGTTCATCAGACAGCAATTCAGTGTGGATACAAACTGGGCAAGCTTGCAAAGAACAGAAATATGACTAGTCCAATAGAGTTTACTGTGGAAGAAGGCTTATTTGAGAAGATAAATGAAGATGAAATGGAACTAAGGTTGGATACTAATGACTGCCTTTCAAATATATACAATAGGTCCTCTTTAAAATAAAAAAGCTCAAAATTTTCATTATAAGAATAGAAATAATTCTACTATGCCATGCTCTATGCTCATTTTAACATAGAATGGCATTATATTTGTCAATTTGAAACCTTCGTATGCTTGGTATTAAGATAATGACAAATATAATGCTTACCCATGTTAAAATGGGCATAGGCATGGCTTGACAGAATTATTTCTGAACTATTTTTTTGGTCCTAATTTTAAAGGAGACAATTCAAGAAAAAAAAATCAAAATTTTAAACTCGCATAACAAATAAATGTTAGTGATTTAACTACAACGAGTCAATAAATCTTTACGCTAAAACTTTTCCTAATTACTGATATGTCATTTCAATGTTTGGAAAAGTTGACAGTTGTTTATATTACCAACTGCAGATTAGCATTTGTTGCTATAAATAAGAGTGCAAAATAGATGTCCTTTTTCAGAATTGACCTGTTATCATACATAATTATATTAAAAATTTTTTTCCTATTTCAGTCGTATGAGTAGAGGAAAGTACAGGCCTATTAAACCAGATGTATGGAGTGCCTTAGATAAAGTTGTGGTTGGTGATTTTTTTTTACCATTATTTTTCATATTTCATTATGAAACCAAATGAAAGGAAAAGTTGTAACAATTTAATTTTTAACGACTAGACAAAAAAACAGTGGATATATTCGTATCTACAAACAGATTCAGCAGTTATTTCTCATCCTGAATATTTCAGAATCCATTCTCAATAAAAGTCAGTTTTTAAAATAGTTCAATCTTAAACTAGAAAAAAAGCGAATGTATTTAACTTCCTTTCTAATTCTTATTGGGAATTTGTGTAATGCAAAGACACATTAACTTCTGAGACTAAAAATTTCTGATATGATGTTTATTCTAAAAGTAGATAAAGGTCTATTTTTCTCTTTTTTAGAAAGGTGAAATCCAGATAGAAACAGGAATACACCCAAGGGGAGATAATACTGCTATATTATGGTCAGAAGTACCAGAAGGAGTTGATCCAGGATTAGGTAAGGCATACAAAAAGAGCTGATACATGTACTGCATGCACAGAAAGATTTGAGCATGACGCCCAAAATAAGGTTGATCTTCCTTAAAATATTTATCTTGAAAGAAATTTAAAATCAACTTTTGTGGTATACATCGTTACAATTAGAAGCTAAAAGTACATTGTGTTAATGCAAAATATCTTGAATAAAAAGATGAATGCATCAACTTGAGTTAATGACTTTTTTTAGAGTGTAAAAAAACTACTACTAATTTGTACTGAACCCTTCTGAGTTTTAGAACACTCATTGCCAAAATATTTTTAGAATTATGGGAAAATATATACATGTATATTCAAATGGATACCTAATATTGTTAATTTCTTATTTTCTTAGATCTTCCAAAGAAGCGACTGTTGAGAAAATGTGAGCAGCTAGAAAACTTAGTGACAGCTGTATTAGAGCTTGCCAAACCTAGAGATGTGATTGTAGATTTTTGCAGTGGTGGGGTATGGTGTTTTTAATGGTTTAAACAGATATTAGACCGTTGGTTTTCCCGTTTGAATGATTTTACACTAGTAATTAAGGGGCCCTTTATAGCTTGTTGTTCGGTGTGAGCCAAGGCTCCTTGTTGAAAGCTGTACATTGACCTATAATGGTTTACTTTTATAAATTGTTATTTGGATGGAGAGTTGTCTCATTGGCACCCACACCACATCTTCCTATATCTTTTTGAAATTCTTTCTGCTTTGAAGTTTTGTATGTTGGACTAACCAGCATGAAATTGTAAATATATGTAGAAAATAAAGCACAACAAACAAACTCAAAACTGTCAGTCCATTGTTTAGTCTTTTCATTTACATGACAAAAAAATGTAAATAGTATGATTTACTGTTTTAATCAAGTGCAGAAACAACCATATATTGTGGGCAAACATTCCTGATTCCATGATATAGACAATGTCCATTAAAAACATAGAAAATAAAAGAAACTTCCAATTTTACTTTATGTCAAACATTTCCTGTATGTATCTTTTTCATTACCAAGAGATCTTTAATTTACAGGGTCATCTTGGAATTGCAGTTGCTCATTTCCTTCCTGAATGCAAAGTAAGTATTATTTGACCACTTTATGTGATTACTGAAGCAGATTCTATATAAATTCTAACAAATCCATAGGGCACATGTTTACAGCTAAAGGATTTGAAATACAACCTATTAGTTTAACCTGCATGGCATTAGGAAAGGAAAAATTCTAAATTAAAGTAGTGCCTGCTCCAGATGGTTATTATAACATAAATAAATTAACACATAATATGTCCAAAGCGTCTTTCCTTTGGTTCTTAATGTGGTTTTATGGAACAGGCTAGTAATTCAACAAACATGAAATTATTATACATGTTCCAAATTAAAAATGAAATTACAAGGGTATGATGAAAGATCACCAACTATTTGGTATGCATATGTTTTACTGTGGATTCATTTATTTTCGTGGGTACCAATTTTCGTGGATTAAGAAAAACTTGCATATTCGTGGATATTTAATTTCGTGGTTTTGCTGAAGTCTGCATACAAACCTATAGAAAAATTATCATTCGTTGAATATTTAATTTCGTGGTTTGACTGTGCCCACGAAATCCACGAAAATTGGTATCCAACGAATAATAATGAATCCACAGTAATCTTATACTACCAGCAAATGCTGGTTTCTGCTGGTTCTAGAAAGTAAGAAGACTTATATTTAGTTTTATTCCAGGTATACTTGATAGAAAATAAAGAAGAATCTCTGATAAGAGCCAAACAAAGAATTAATAAACTGAACATGAAGAATGTGGTTATTTACCAGGTAAAATTATTGACCAGAACATAAAATGCTATTTAAAGTTTTTAAAGGAAGACTTGTATGAAACAAGAAATTTCTGGTTGAACCTTATTTACAGCATTACAGTGATATAATTTAATGTTAACCCAAGGATGTCATGATAATAACAAATATTCAATAATTTATGTAAAAATATAATCATTTTGGGGTTCTAACATCAAAAGGAACATTATGAATATGAATAAAAAGAGATATTTAGTATATTAGACCACAAGCCAACAACAAAATTAACCAAGTGATGTCTTGAGGGCAAAATACAGTCTTAATGGAAAGACAGATGTCTATTCAATCTGTAAGTTAGATGTATTATACATTCACTTTTGAAAAAAGCATCATTTATGAAAATGATGTTTTAGTAAAATCACACATTTAACAAATCAGCTCAGTACAGCCATTAACAACAAGTCAAACAAGCTGTTGGTTTTAAAATCAGGTTTATAATACAAATTTGTCTTCTTTTTTTCCAGTGCAATCAGGATTATTTTAGAGGAAAGTTTGACATAGGAATGTGTTTACATGCTTGTGGAGTGGCTACTGATATGGTGTTGAAACAGTGTTTACAAAACAACGCATCATTTGTTATCTGCCCTTGTTGCTATGGTGGCATACAAAACACTCATTTAATGACTTATCCAACAAGCAAATATTACAAGGATTCTGGGATAGTATATAAGGTAAAATTGATTTATTGCAAAGGTAATAAAATATTTCCCCAGTTTGAGTAGCTTTTGAAAATATATTATTGGTATAGAAAAAAATGCATCGCATGTCATTTTTTGAGTTGATACATGTAATTTCATCTACTTATGATTTTTTTTTCGTCATGTTAATTGAAAATAAATTAAGTTTAAATGAAGTGAATGCACTCAATTATAGGTAATTGTATGATTTCCAACGATGAGAAATAGCCTATACCATATAGTTGGTATATAAAATGATCACTAATTATCCGTTTTAAAGTTCATTAATGTGAATTAAGTTTGGGTGGTTCCAATTTACATGGATGGAGAAAAGTGTAAATTAAGTGATACTGGGTTTCTTGGTTTTTACATTTACAGCTCTAGATCCTCTAAAATAAGCACTAGATGAATGATATAGAATCCATATTTATAAATGATTCATCATATTGTTTAACACTAATTTATATTGATTTTTGTAGGATTTTTTAACTTTAGGACATGCAGCAGATCAGACAGAATTCAAATTGGTTTTAGAGGAACAAGGTATGCTGTCAGTTATTGCATTAACACTTACAAATTATTAACATTTTCTTTGAACTGGTCATTAAAATATATATTTTTTTTGGTCTGCATTCATTCATCCGTCTGTCTGTCTCTATGTCTGACCCGCTACAGGTTAAAGTTTTTGGTCGATATATTTTTTGATGAAGTTAAAATGTCCAATCGACTTGAAACTTAGTACACATGTTCCTGATATTTTTGATCTTCCTAATTTTAATTGGCAAGTGAAGAATTTTGACCCCAATTTCACAGTCCACTGAGCATAGAAAATGATAGTGTGAGTGGGGCATCCATGTACTATGGACACATTCTTGTTTTCAAATGATGCTTGACCTAAAACTTAACTTAATGAGAAAGCAGAAAATGAAAGTACTAAAAAAATGCATATAATTCAAATATATTGTGTACAACATAAATATTCAGTATACATATGTATTAAACGGATTGAAAAATAGGTGCTACAGTTAATGCTTTCACGATATTAAGATAAAGTCACATTATGAAATGATTTTCAGCCATAATCTTGTGTTTACCAGGTAGTTAATATGCTGTCAATTTATTTTACAGGTAAATATTATGTATTGTTGATATTGTGTATATTTATATTACAGGTAAATATTGTGTATTGTTGATATTGTGTATATTTATATTACAGGTAAATATTGTGTAGTGTTGATATTGTGTATATTTATATTACAGGTAAATATTGTGCCAACCTGGTGGACACCGACAGAGCAGCTTTAGCTAAAGAACATGGTTACAAAGTGACACTGTGTTCTCTCAATCCATTAACATGTACACCTAAAAACAATTTGTTGATTGGTATAGCACCTGAACAGAAAACTGAACCATCCTGACAAAAAAATAAAATAGATGCTTAATTTATAGATTTCTTGTTATTTATTTGTAAAACTACAAGTTTACACCCAAGAGGGGTTTTATCCTGCAATCCCATTGTCTGATTGTTGAACATATATTATTTGTAACGCTCTTCTCACACTACTGAACATAATGACTTCATATTTGGTTATATTTTTGTCACTCTCTTCTCACCCTGCTGAACATAATGACTTCATATTTGGTTAGCCGCTTGATAGTGATGAGTTGTTAAATATGAGAATTTTTGGCAGAGATCAGATACCTGCTTCTTGTTAACCTATTCAATGAGCTTTTCAATATATAGATTTTCTCAAATACCTCTCAACAGAATAGAGACAATAAAGATATTTTGTCAGCAGCTCAACAGTAATTAGTTTTAATGTTTTTAATCGTTGGACACTTTTCAAATCTGCAAGACCCCACTTCCTGTTTTCTGATACTTTGCGATACAATTGTAGGCAGGTGCATTCTTTTAAATAGTTAACCTATTTCTTATAGAAACAGACATATCCAGGGAAAATTACAAGCCATACATATACAAAGTATCTGAAAACATACTAAACTGGGAAACTAAACATTGACCATTAAACCATGAAAATGAGTCTAAGGTTTGATGAACCCTGCCAGATCAACACGTACACATTACAATTCAATACACTAAATATAGTTAACATTTTGTTTATAGTATATGAGAAACAGACCAAAACACAAAAACCAAACACCCACCGATGAACCATGCAAATCAGGTCAAGGTCATATAAAACCTACCAGTCTGACATGTACACCTTACAACCAATCAATACACCAAATATAGTTGACCTACTGCCTCTAAATCTGAGATACTGAACAAATTAAGCACACTAAATTCAATCAATAAATGATATGCAATAAAAACCCAATTACAATTTATTAACTAGAAATATGACCTTGACCTTAGGTTAAGGTCTGGACAGTTATGAACAATAGCATTTATTTTCTTTCTGACTTTCAATCACATGTTAAAACAACTTTATTATTAATATTTATTTTACAATTCTATACAATTATACTATGAACATTTTGTCAAAAATAAATTAGGATAAAATCTAAGTCCTTCTACACTCTCATCTCGACAAACTCCACCAACTTTTTCTGTCAACAGTAATCTGAAAAATATCACAGAAATAATAAGTTTAACATGTCTGGAAATATCTACCATTCACAAATTCTAGTTTGTATCATTTTGATCATGTTGATTTGATAAAATAAATAGAAATGCAATATTTTTTTTTACACTAAAGTTACAACTATTTTCTTCAACTTTCATTACAGCTGATTGCATTGAGTGTGTAGCTAAAGGTAATATCTTTGGTTAGCTTGCTTGCTAGCTAAACCGTGAAGTCATTATTGGATAAGGTATACTACCCTCCTTTCGAAGTAGCCTAGTCCTACAGACTATACCGGTAGATAGATTATCTGTCATACTTGTCTACTCTTACAGGAGGGAAGTTTACATAACCTAATAATGACTTCACGGTTCAGCTAGCAAGCAAGCTAACCAAAGATAATACCTTTACCTACACACTCAATGCAACCAGCTGTAATAACATTATTAAGTTTGGTTGTTGGGAACATTGGACATAATTCTAAAGCTATATTCAAATGAATTAATGTGTAATTATTGATGTTGTGGTTTTTCCAAAAAAAAATCAAATTAATGAACAATTGTTATTTGAAGCCAACAGCTGAAATGGGGAAATGTCATTTGTTGTCCCTAAATACAGTCTGCAATTGTTTTGTTTTACTTTTTTTCCTGCAACAAGTCAAAAAGGCAATACTATTTCTTGCTTCAGTCGGGTCAATTTGTAATTGTTGTAAAAGTCTCTTATGTCATTAGCAAGATATATCCCTGAGTCAACTTGTTATCTGAATCTCGCTTCAGGAAAGACAGCAATCATACAATCCATCAACATTGTCTTCATTTTTGGTCAGTCTGGTAATTATTTTTGACATCAATAACTTAACTCCTTTGGGGCACTTACATTTAGGCAACTTTATCTTTATGTGGAGTAAAATTTACCCCAAAACTACCAGAGTAACCTACCTTTCCTTTGCCAATATCACAGATATTCCAGCATTTTGAGATAATTCTTCTGAAGTCATTGACTGGTGTTCTTCCACCTAAAAATATAAAACTACAGTTAATCATTTTGTGAAACACATAGGTTAATTGAAACTTTCAGTCTCTATTAAAAAACAAATTCTACTACAAAATAAACAGTCGATATTGGGTTCCCAGAATAATACAAAAGAAGTAAACATAGAATAAATTGTAATAATCAAAATAATATGGAACCAATTATACAACTTTATTTTTTAAAGCTGATTAAAAGCCAACTGTGTCAAAATTCAAGTCATTTTTTTTTTTAAAACAAATGCAATGTTGATTGATTGATTGTTGGTTGCTTAACGTCCAGTGGCAATGCAATGTTGACGGTTGTACCATGATCAATAGTTGTTTAATAACCACGACATTTGGTTCCTGATGGAACATTGTCGTTTTTGCAATCATATCACATCTCCTTATTTTAAATGTCTGACCAAAGGGAAATAATTCACAATTTTAACACTACAAAATACAGATCTAATTATTAAACACAAAAAAAACACTTTACAGAATAAAAATAATCATTTTAAAAATGTCATTCCATGTGATTTTTGAAAACATTTAGTTCATACTCCCACAGTATTCCTAACTTACAGTTTTTGTTGTATCTTTAATGATTTGCTCTTCATCATGAGATTGTAGTTGTAACACCATTACTCCACTATCAAATGTCTTCAATCTGTATCAATGTTAGAAACAAAAATAATTGTAAAACATTCAGAGAGTCTTATACAATTTGCGAAGTGTAAACCAAAGGAAAAGAAATCTAACGAACCAATCAGATATAAGTATTTGTAGAGCTGCAAATTCCAATTGGATAGTACTAAGATATGCCAGTCTTGGAGGCCAGCAGGCAGTGCATTCAAAGACTCATAGAACTTAAGTTAAGCCTTCCCAATTTGATTTATGTTTCCGTCGGAAAACGTATTGAAGTGCAGAACAATAGTTATACCCTAATACATATACTGTGGATTTATTTTTATTAGTGGTATACCAATTTTCGTGGGTTTCGTGGGTCACAGTGAACCACGAATTTAAAAATTCAACGAAGAATAATCCAGAGAAATGTGTATGGAGTCGGATGTTTATTTCCGGTTATGTAATGCAGTTCTAGTATAGTGTTGACTAGCGATAAACATTGTAACATAACACATGTTTTTTATTGAAAGAAGATACATGTATTTTGATTAAATCAATAATAAATATATCGAATATCAGTGATAATTTACTTTTTAAAATTGATTAAAACTGTTCATGGAAAATAACTGCAAGTTGTTAATTACCGTGTCATAGTTTGGTTTACCAGTGATTAAAAATCAATAGGATTAAGTAGGGGATATTGCCCGTAGGTAATATTGTTTATGACAGGAACATTTATTTTCACACCTTATACTTATATCACTGTTTATTATATCGTGATTAGGGAAATGAGCTTCCAATCATAAAATTTTGAATGCCTTATAGAATTCAGACAAGAATTTATAAATTTTAAAACAAACAAATAATTAGTTGTCCCTGTCCATTATTGTAATCAAAGTGTAATCAATGAACACTTTAACCTAGAATGACCAAGCGAGGATTTTGACAATTCAAAACTTTTTCAATAAATTCCTTCCTTCTTTTTTGTTTTGTTTTATTATTGATCAAACCAAGGAGGTTATATGATCTCCTAAATCAAAAAGAAATCCACAAATTACGTATCTAATTTTTTGTTGTTGTTATCAGCGATCCACGAATTTACATATACCACAAAATGTCTTTTTTTCTCTATCCACGAAAATTGATACCCACGAAAATAAATGAATCACAGTACTGTGGATACATTTATTTTCGTGGATATCAATTTTCATGGATTGCTGAAAACTTGCATATTCGTGGATATTTGATTTCGTGGTTTTGACAATCTCTGTATATAAAGATTATTGGCAATATGTTGTTCGTTGAACATTTGAATTTGTGGTTCACCTGTAACAACGAAACCCACGAAAATTGGTAACCAACGAATAATAATGAATCCACAGTAGTTGGAAGTGATAAGTTATAAGCCGACTTTTCATTAGTTGTATGTAGAATCAAGCACTGAAACAGTTATAACACCTATGCTAAGTGTATTTCTTTGATCAATGAGATAGAGATGTTATTTTGACTCAGGGTTAATAGAGCATCAGCAATTTTAAACAATTTGAACACTTATTATAAATGAAAATATCACTGTTGAGATACATAATTAAATTGGATATTGTAAAATGACCTTAATGAACTACTAACCTTAAAGGTAACCTTAAGATCTCCAGCATTTCACAGGCATTAATTAAATCTTCAGGAGATAATAACTGAAATTAAAGAAGTAGACAATTAAATACTATATAACTAGATGTATTGAGATTTCCTGCTCACCAATGTATACCCAACATCATGTTTTAGAAAGGAAATACATCTTGTGGATAATTTTCATTGTGGTTATCAATTTTGTTGATTCAGGCTATGTTGCATTTTCACGGATTTAAAACTAATTCTACATACAAGCCATAAGAAAATTAATCTTTTGTTAATCATTTCAATTTGTGGTTCACTTATATTCACAAAATACTCTGAAATGGGAACCACAATAATGATGTATCAGGGGCAAACCGTCATATATCACACTTTCATCTTTACACAATAACAAAACTTGAAAAATCTAAATCTTGTTGGAAAACCTATTCTGTTACAGTACTCCATATTTGAAATATAAAGACATTTATTAAAACTTTTTTTATATCTACCTCCATGCCTCTGGCTCTATTTACTCTACAATAAACATCTGTCAGAGTCATAATGCCTCCTGATTCCTAAATAAATAATATAGTTGAAGATATTTAATAAATTACTTTCATTTTTTCAGATTACTAAATGTATCATCTAGATTAGAAGCTTTCTGTTTGTTACTATAATTTTGCAACTGGCATACTCCTTCAATTATTTAAGTCTTTTGCCAAAAAAACTTTTTCCAGATGACTGGTTTGAAGTTTGGAATAAAGTGTAAGCTATTTGGGAATCTGTTGATATTGACTAGGAATTTGTTACACACAAATATTGATATCATAAAACAATAACTTTTTTTTAAGATGTAAGACATTTTCGTTTGGGAAATCAAAATTTTATGAGATGTCAGTGATTTCCGTGTCTTATGGCTAATCCAAGAAAAGATGTATGGGAAGGTTGCACATCTCTTGTTATTCATTTCTGAGGGTCATTGGGTGGAAGGAAGCAGGGGGTAGTTACAATAAAGTAAATTTGTGGGTAGTTTGGTTTACCATACTTTTTGATTTTGGAATTCAAGGACTAAACAGTCCCCTTGTAATAGTAAAATTTCTTCTTTGCCTATCCATAAAAAATTATGAATATGCTTTACATGGGTTTTGTAAATGATGTGAATATCATCACAGATGTTGATATATGCCATCGTTTATTTGTCATCATCAAAAATGCAGTAGGCCTCAGATCACAATTAATTCCCTTTGTTCGTGGTCTAGGAATATAGTTCCCAATTATTATATGGGCGTTTTTCAATAAAAGCGTTCCTTTCAGACCTAAAAAAAATGGAAAATCAACTAGTCTAAAATTTATTTTCAAGAGTTATTTTGAATACCTCTATTATAGACCTGTTTGTAAACAAAAAGTGTAATCTTAAATACTTTTTAAAATGATATTATTTTAATAATTTGTGTACTGTTTCGTAGGGACAAAAGTCCCCTACGAAACTGCTTCTAAACACACATATTTTTGCAATTTTAAATGTTTCCTATAGACATTCCAGTTTGTTTACGTTATATACTAGAAAAATCTCATTTTTTTCTGAATTGGAGAACCATTTTTTATTGATAAAGATTAGACAGTACTTCACATATGAAGGTACAACTCATGTAACGTAGTGGACATTTTGATGCGTTTCGTAGTGGACAAAAAGTTTCGTAGTTGACATCAACCCTATTCTATGTTAATAAAAACATAATAAAAATTACATGAAACTAACTTTTGTTATTTGCTTTGCACGAATATAATTGAAAAAAGAGTAAAAAAAGACTGCATGGTAGTGGTAGTGTCCACTACGAAACGTTTTTCTCCCAAACTTGTTTCGTAGGGGACCGTTTCGTAGGGGACGTATTCACATGTTTAATTTTTTTCTCACAACCCCAATATTGCAATAGTAACAAGACTGACTGTATCAAAGCGTTATTAAGCTGTACACTGATATTTTTTTCATAATTTTAAAACCAGTTACTGAAGGAGATTTGACCCGTTTCGTAGTGGACATTTACAAAAATACGGTATCACTCTGGTCCATTTGATGTGCTCAATTTTTCTTACCAACAGTTTAATTGCCGTTATAAAAGCATCACTTCTTTGTAAGACCCTAATGTTTATATCTCTTGCAAACAAAAAATTACATTGATTTTATAAAACTGTTTATAAGCAAGTTTTAATGACTTCGTTTCGTAGTGGACATTGTGTTAGGGACACACCTTCTAAAATAAAAAATCCTATGTTAAAAGCTGTTTATTAAAATATGTTGGCTCTAAACATACTTTTGAATTATTAAAAAACTTATATTAAGTAAAATTAATATTTATTTCTTCATTTTTTTACGATATTTGAGAGTATGAATGTTGAACAGGCGGTCTAGGGACATGCCATTTTGGTTGTTTTGGACCATTCAGGAATCAATATCTTATCAATCTCTCTAAAAAATAAACTGTTTCTTTGCTTACAATTGTTATATCTAATTCAATGTACTGACTGCACAAAAAATTACTTGCAAAGATCAAACACATTTTTTTTAAAGTGGCTGGGACAAGAAAGTATGTTTTTATTGAAAAACGCCCATATGGGGTATTTCTTCCCAAGTAATCTGTCTACTGTTTTCTTTGAATGTTTACTATTTAAGTGGTCCTATCAGTTGCATATATATTGAAATAAGTAAAATATGTAGAAAAAAATTATTGTTGAAAGTGAAAGTAGTGATTTGGCCAAAAAGAAAGTAGGGTAGAAATCAGCCTTCGTCATTTATTCAAGATTCAAATCCTACCATTGGCATGCTAATAGGGCCCTCAAAAGAAAAAGCACTGATGGATTGTCCTGGGACAAGCATATTTTTTTAGAATAATAATGGTCTATAAGCAGTTAAATTTATTTCATGTTTGTAGCGGTGCAAATTTTTTAATTCAATTTGACTTTAACTAAAAAATGCATTGTAGCCAAGGGGAAGAATAATTGTGTTCTGAGGCCAGTATACATAATCCTTGTTCCCTCTTGTTAAATTGAAGAATAATATATTGAAACAAAATTCTGACCTGATCATTTATACTAACCTTCAATGGATTCATTAATGCCTTTGACAATTCCTTAGCTAGTTCTGTGTTATATTTATCTCCTGTTCCATGGGTTTCCCTGGTAACAGGATTTGGTATGCCCATACTTAACAGGTAGGATTTAAACTTCACAGTCTAAAAATATGAAAGACTAGTAACATCTTGTTTAATTCACCTGAATACTTTAATGATAAACAAATCTTTGAACAAATGTTTTCCTCCAGAAATTTACTAAATGTCTGTTTGTGATGGCAAGGTTTGAGTTGAGGTCAGCAACCAATTGTTCCAAATGCTGACCACATTTATGGCAGCTTGCTAAATTTGGTAATACATGTATTTACCTTTTACAACACTTAATTTTTTTAATTTTTTTTCCTTTTAAAGAGTGTACAGACAAATGCTCAAACATGTCCAAAAATTTATTAGTGGTGAACTTTCAATATTTGTGAATTTATTTTAGCCAATGTCGTCTAATATGAGATAAAATGTATTTTGTGATGATACCTTAATGCATAGGGATCTTTATAGCAAGATCTGCAATTTCAAATCAAATCCAGTTTTAGAATTACAAATGGATTTTGTAAAATTTCTTAAAAATGGAGATTGCTACTTTCTCAAGCAAAGCTGACCTTCACAATATTTTTTTCAAATCATATCATGAAACCTTTTCTATTTGATGTTCTTAAACATTAAATTCAAAAATTTGCCTTACAAAAGTTTTCTTCTTGAGCATACATGATGAACTTTATTCCAGAAACATGAAGTGTCTGCACGTAAATCAGTATATCGTTTTTTCTATCAATATGCTAATCAACTGACAATTCAAATGAAACTTTCAGTTTAAGAACTTATGAATATCTTATTAAGCTAGGTTTTCCCTCAAGCAAAGATAATCATGGTCTTTTACTGACTTTATTTTTAGACCCTCTTAGTTTTGATGCGCACAAATGATTAAAGTTTGAGCATATCTGATGAAAGATATTCCAGACAACATGCTTTATGCAATTTCAAATTGGTATCATATTATTACTTTATTCTAAAAAAAAGTTGCAATAATATTTCACTAAAATAATTATATCTTAATAATATAAATAGTATGAGAAATTATAACACTTCAAAAATAAAATTGCAGAGTTTGTGCTTTTGTTATGAAGTGAATACAAGAAATGTCATTGGAGATCTAGTAAAATTTCAACCTGTACGTTACCTCATCCTCAGTTATGTCCCCTTGTTTATCTTTGATCTTTGTTGCTATGGTTTTTGATAATGCCACCATATCTTTAGCCTGAAAAGAAACAATTTATGTAGTCTATTGTTTCTACATGTATACAATATAGTTGTGTAATGAACTTGTACAATAATAAACTTAAGATAAAATAAAAGAATCATTTATCTTGTTTTGAGATAGGTGTATAGAAATGATAAAACCCATATAGTTTTAATCTACAACAGAAAAAAACATACCTTTTCTATAAGTTTGCTGAGGTCTTGAAATGACTGTGTTATATTAGTATCAGTAGCTTTCTGTTTCTGTTGTATTGATCTCTCTATACCCATAATGCCTCTGTGTCTTCCTGTCTGAAAACAATCATTTGACTTAAATAAAAAGTAATAAAAAATATTTAAAGAGAGCCTGTGACTGCTAAATTTGGCAATTTGTCTGTAGCAAAATGTGTAGCTAGATTATCCACTTGAAACAAACTTTTTGAAAAATGAAGATTACCATGATGAAAATGTTAATGTATTCTTAGTTTTGCATCAAAACTCAACTGATAAAATGACATTTATTTTTCTTTATACCGAAAATTGAACCAAAATATAAACTTCTTTGTCAAAGTTACTAAAGCATGAAATTTAGGTCAGTAACCAGATTGTTGCTGAATATCAAAAGTTATATACTGGGATTGTCTTTAGGATGCAAAAAAAAGTATACAAGGTGCATTTTTTAATGTTATGTATGAGTGGATCTAACCGCTGGGTAAAAAGCTTATGCATCGAAATTGAAAGTTAAAAACCCATGATAACATCCATGATTACAGTAAGACTTACTGCTACAGTTGGTTGAGCTTGTGGTATTGATTGCTGCCATCTTTTCTGTTGTAACTGCTCTGACAATTCCCTGAAAAACTACAACAATAAAATACTTAATATACTGGACATAATGTACATTTCTCTAGTAAATCAATTACTGTAAAGGTGCGTTATTTTAAAATAAACCATCATAACAAGTGTTTTACGATAAAAGTGCAGCAAACTCACAACAATGACAAATCTTTTAGTATCCTCAGACATCGTAATGGGTTAATGTTAAGATATACTATTTTAAATATGCTTTTATTTTCTAGTAAATTTTTAAATATTTTTGTGTTCTCAACATACAGTTGGACTCATACACACAAATCCATACAATATCTTCAGAATCAGGTTAGAAAAAAAACCAAAAAAGTATGCATGAACAAGGTATCTTTTAATGAGTAGATGAGGGTCCAGATGAATGGTCCTTTATTTTCTTTATTCTTGTATTTTTAGACCATTTTCTCTTTTTTCATATTCTCACATCCAGTCATTCTCTATTTTTTGTGCGTCTATTTTTCTCTAATCTGTGAAATTTGTCAATTCTTTGTTTTTCTCTTTTTGTCCATTATTCCCTATTCTGTATACCAAATCCAGACCCTCATAGATGTTGTTACTGCTCACATGCATAATTCAGAATCTACTGAGTGTCAGTCTTGTGATTAAGCTGTGAGGTAGTCTAAATTTCATAATTTTTCGATGTTATAACCCTGATAAAATTACCTCTCTTTCACCTGATTGTTTAAATGACAATTTGATGTAATTATATTTGCTTTGTCTGTTAGGTCCAGCTGGTTTGTTGCTTTCAGGGGAACTTAGATGTACCACTATCTTTGCACTGTACAAAATGGAAAAAAAAATTAAAATTATATTTTAGATGGGAAGTGTGTATAAAATATATTATATACATTCATTTTGTTAGATTATACTTTTTCACTCATTTGGTCTTTTTCAAAATTTTTGTTTGTGCTGTATTTAGACCACTCCTCAAAGAAATTTGCTTTACATGCACATGTATAATCAAAGAGCAGATTGCTCTGAGGGATACGATTGCCATTGTTTCATTGACACATGTATGCATGTAGCTGGATAATATTATTTTCAAAACTAATTCAAATGACAAACAGACATGTAAAATAGTTACAAAATAGCCAAACCCGGATAAAAGTGTATGAACAATGTAATTAGGTCTATTGTGTTTTATTTTTGTACTATCAATACCAAGTTTACTTTCCACAGCAGTCACCGACTGACTCAGAGTGAGAGATGTCAGAGAAGGTATTTTATTTCACTCATTGGTTATTATATTTTATTAAGTGTCTGTTAGCGATGCGCCGACGTATAGTCATCAATGTGCTGATGGATCGTCGTATGATGTAGATGTAGATGTAGATTTCAATTCGTATCTTATCACCTTTTTTCCTACGTTAATTCTCGGAGGAACCCCATTCCTAACTCTTTAAATATTTAATTTCCTTTGGGTCAGTCATCATGGCTCCTTTCCGTACACATTTATCGGTTTAAATTGCATTCGTTTTTAATATAATACGACGTTTATTGACAGAACGAGCTAATACTCGACGTCTTGTTTATATTCAGAATTCACGGAGTTACTACCGGAAGGGAGACTCGAAACGATAATATGGAAGACTCCATTTCGCCTGAAGGGGTGTTCTACGATGTGGAATATATTTATTTTAATCTAAATGATGCATATGATTTAAAATTATGCAACAACAATAACCCTCAATAGCAGACATACATAGAAAAGATCCCATGAGTTATAAATTAATTAATTGAGTGGGGAATCCAGAGCAACCATTCAATCTAAAACCCCTTAAAGTCAAGAAAACTATACGCATGCGCATAATGTCCAAATCAAACCCTGGGGCAAGATATATTAAATGCTTATTAAACGAACTAGATGGTTCTCAATTTCTTTATGGAAGTACAATCTCAAATATCAGTTTCATAACGGTAACATATAAGAAAAACTCCACTTCAGTTCTTTTATGACAGAAATAGATTTATCGGTATTCAGAGAACTCTCGCATTTTATCAAAACTGGGAATTCCCTCTGACGTGTTACTAAATTTATAACTACACTAAATATAAATACTGCTTAATTCTGATTTTCCGTGTTGTTAAAAACACACATCGAAGTCAAGGGAATTATCAAACATGAAGATTATGAAAAGAACATTATAGGAAAGTTGATTAAGTTCAATCCCTTTGTTTGTGTAATTTTTACCTTTTAAAGCAAGACAATCATAAGAATCTGAGATGTTCCTTAATGTTTAGAATAAAACGATTGACGTGAGGGAAATTGCTCTGAGCCACCGGTATAAGTCTACAGATTGCTTGAAAGCAATCGTATCCCAAAAATTGCGATTTTTATCCAAAGCAATCATAGGTTTGAATTTCGTTTTCAATTTAGAATTGTTTATATTTATTTCGTTTGGGTTTGTATTATATTTTTCCTCTGGTATTTATTATCTGTTTATCCTATTTCGACTCTTTAAAATTCAAGAGTCTATCCTAAATTTAGGTAAATTATATAGCCTTCCAAATCCTTTTTTGATCCCTAACATCACTGAAGAGACATTAATTGTCGAAATCTGGATATGGTGTTAAAATCTTTAAGCGCCTAATGTTTGTGGTTTACCATCTTTGCCGCAAGTTTTTATTGTTTTCCGTTTGGTATTAAATTAATATAAAGATCCATTTTGTTACATCTTTGTGAACAATTTATTTGGTATACCTGTTTTCTTATCAATATATCTGATATTACAAAGTAACATACCTTTTAGAAAATCCAGCTGCTTCTTGTTCCAAGAATATCACCAATGATAGAGGCAAGGATAATATTCTCGACTGAAAAATAAAGCAAATTATTAAAAGACTTGATTCACTTTCCTACAACGGTAAACGCTGTTTTTACAACTAAAAATTCATAATCTCATCATTAAAACACATCCAAGACTAGTCAGTAGTGGATAGATTTACTACACTGAACACTGGAAACTATTATTCAGTGATTGCCGTTTTTTTTATGTGGTTCACAAGTGTTTCTCGTTTTTTATTATTGTAAATTAGATGGTTTGTTATTATGTTTGAACAGTTTTACAATTGTTGTTTTTGGTACCTTTTATAGCTTGCTGTTTGGTGTAAGCCAAGGCACTGTGTTTTAACCTATAGTTTTTTTTTTACAAATTGTGACTTGGATGGAGGGTTATATCTTTGCTTTAAAACACTTACTCTGTTTTTAGGATCCTTCCATTGTAATCTATGTGTAGTCAGTGTTAGTAGGCCATGAACAAAAGAACTCTGAAAATAAAAATTATAAATACTACGGTAATGTAATATTGAAAACATTTAGTAAATATTATGTACTATGAATGTTTCTGTAGAATTTGTTTTGAGTAATTATGATTCAGTCTGGTTTTCTGGCTCAAAGATCAAATCCAGGTTAGCCTCTATTAAAAAAAAAAGTGCTGACGTTACAAATTTTTACCATAAAAAATAAACTGATTTCAACAAAATCATGATAAATTTTACCCCAAAAAGACAGTAATGATAATAATTTGAGACCTCTGACAAATCACGATAAGGATATTTTGACAGATCACGAAAAAACACTAACCAATTTTAAGCTAACAGGAGCTGAATATGACCGTTTGACCCTTGAAGATAAACAAAACTACTACTCTCCCATATTATTTTAATACAACCTAACATTTTGACGATTATAAAGCAATTATTTATACAGTGAGTGGTTCTTGTCTACTAAGTTCTCTAAATTCAGAAATTATTCCGTGCATTTATTGTTGCGATTTTGTCATTTTAGACTAAAATGCGATTTCAATGTTTGAGATATTTAGAAAAATCCTGTTTAAATCATACAAAAAATTTCGAATTGCCAGTTTGAATTATTGCGATTTCTGCCCGGTGTCCTAACACTCCCTGGTGTTGGAGTGGGGATTGTCCTTGTAAATATTGAACATTGTTAATACGTTTAATAGTGACACATCTCCATTAATTCACCTTATCGCTATTTGTCCGCCATTACTGATTATCACACAGGTTCCCGTAAAATTTTGATGTCATAAAACACAATATCTGACGCCACAATGGAAAAGTGATTGTTGTATGCGTCAAAAGTTCAAGCCACCAGGTCAGCCGGGATTAGGGATAAGGTGTATCAGGAAAGGGAGTCTACACAGATTCCACTGTACCCTTGCAGCTCTCGAAGGGATTTATGTACATACAGTGCAGTCCGGTGTATCTGTGCACCTAAGACTTATGACTTCACTTCATTCAACTAATAAAACCAATAATGGGATAATATTGTGTGAACACATTCATAACATACTTTTATTTCATAATATCTTCTGTTTGTATGGTTTCATCCTCTAGAATTTGTGTAATGTGTGTCCAAAATTAGGGAAACCCCTGTTCTGAGAGTTCCTCCAATGTCCGGTGATTTTGCGCATGTCTTCCAAAAATAGCTTATTTTGAATAAAGGAAAGGTTTTATACTACGAAATATAGCTGAGTTTGAACCCAACACACTGCCAAGGATACCAGGGATGATTCCAGGTGTTTTCAAATGGGTCCCTTGAACATCAAATTGGGAATTTTTATTCTAATTGGGAATTTTTTAAGCATAAAATCTAAGACGAAGTAACATTTTCCTGTAAAAACGGGAAATGTATATTATTAAGTTTAACCTGTACACTGATGTTCATGTAAGTTGTAACTTGTAACATTTTGAATAATTCTGGATGGGCTACTGTTATTACATGAATATCATTGAACATGATGCACTAGTCTATCATATTACCTATAGTTACCTAGGCCTATTACAAAAACATATATTTCAGCTAACATAAACCACTGAGAAAAATCATTCATCGGGTATTTTTTCAACAGCAGGTCATCTCTATAAATTTACCTTGATTCAAATGGAGTTCAAGTTGAACTGGTCAATTGTCAACTTCAGAAAAGCAATTACAAAAGTTCATATACTTGATAAGATATTTAAAGCATTGAACCAGTGTTCTTTAAAATTATTTGAATCATCTTCAGAACTTTTGAAATAGTTCCATAATGATGACATCGTATTTCATGAATGGTCTATCATCAACATTATTTTCAAAAAAACGCTCAAACTTTTGTCTTTTGAGGAAATAATTTCTTTTACAAAACAAGTTTTCATCATATTGCATAACCCGCTTTGCTGGGAGATCTGTTTTTTCGAGATCGGCGCCCATTAAACTTTATCAATCAATGTTATATCGAAATTTGAATTTTCTCTCTGCCGCGGTCTGCTTTGACACCCATTTTTATCAACCTGCTGGGCGATCTGCTTTTACAGGATCGAATACTCCTATAACATATTAATCAATTGAATTCGGCTGATAAAATTGTTTGCCAAATTTTGACTGTTAATAAAATGCGATCAGTGATATTGTTTGCCTCAAATAACAGCCGAAAATCGGCCTTTTCCCCTAGAGAAAATTCCCAATTACTGAAAAAAATGGCTTAAAATCCCTCCCAAAAAGTTTTACATTTTCCCCAAACAGTGATGGCATTGGTAGTAATGTTTGTAAATATCGTATTCATGTTATTATTTTGATATTAGAAAGCACTTTTGAGATCCGGTTTTCTGATCAGAATCATCATGGTGTTTGTAACACAGGTAGTTTTCAATGCATTAAGTACCATCATTGCTTCTGTTTCTTTCCCCTCTCCGAAAAGTATCTTTCAGGTTGAAAATGTCTGACAACCAAAATATAAATGAAAAAACAGTGCAAAAAGACAGCAAAGGTCAGCAAAAATCGGAGATGTGTTCAGAATAAAATATACAAATTTCCCAATTTCAATAAAAAATATGCATTTTTCCCAATGAAAAACGGTAGAGGTAGTTTTGAAAAAAGACAACAATATCACTGGCGATCGTAAAAATCATTCTTATCTGGATTTTAAAACGTTTTGACAACAAACTATGAAAAATTATAGTTGCCTTAATCGGTGACAGATACTTTTCCGGAAATATCGATTTTTATTTTATTTTCCTGAATTGGGAATTCATTTTCATGTACATTTTTTGGGGGCCGCTGGCCGAATTAAGGGCCGTTAAGCGGCCCTAAACTATATAGTGGAATCATCCCTGGATACACAGCAAAAATTATTTCAATCTGATATAAATTTGACTTAAATAAAACAATTTTTATCTGATGATGTAATTTTTTTAATGGACATTGGCCAAATATAGCAAATCACGGGATTGCAAGTATTAATTAACTCTTGAACTTATCAATTTTAATGTTTTTTATCCCTACGGGAAGCTATACGGGAGGCTAAAACAATAACAAGAACAATTTTGTTAGTGTTACTGTGTTGATATGACGAAATCAGCTAATGCGCCATATCACAGGCTGTGCGAACACCGGGGACGACTGTACATGTATACATAACCCAGTCTCATTTTTCGCAATAATTTTTAAATTTACAGTATTCCCTTTTTTAAACCAAGGACGTATAAATAACATACGTCCTTGTTTAAACCATAATGTGTAATTATTTTAGATTTTTTCTTTTTTATATTATCTCCCTTATATTTTAAGGTAAATTTTCCATTCTTGAAATAGAGATAAAGAAATAGGTCGAAATTGTAAGGGAGCATACTTTATCTTCTCCATCATAAAGTGAAACAACAGCTTGCTGACAGACAAAACTTTCACCAGGCTTGTCAAAAATATCGCTTTCGCTCCATTCTAATCGATCCATTTCCTGTTTACATTTTTAACTGGTTCCTTGCGTATTGATGATTTGGTTGCAATCCTAGCTCTAAAAGTATCTGGTTCCACCTTTTATGTAAACTCTAGAGAGGGCCGAAATAAGCAGCCATTGCAGACCAACTTGTCCTTCAAAATGCTTACAAGACTGCTTCCCGTCTCAAGACTAGCAATTAAAAATGCTCTTGGTAATTTTAATTTATTTAAGTTAAGTTCAGTGGCATGTGAAATAAACTTTACTATCGGTAAATTGTAGATTTGTATCCTTTTTTATGAATTTTTGAGATAAACAGATGAAGGTTAGTTTACTTTGTATGAACATGATAAAAAATATTTTCATGAATGCACATGCCGGTTTTTATCACATAGACGTCCAATGAAACAAAAAGTTCAATTAATAAGATTATTTTATTTAAGAATTGAATGCCTCTTTTTGTAACTTCATTGCCATTGGGGTGTAAAAGCATTGACCGAAGCACATTTTGTATGAAGCCCGAAAGCGCTTCATTCTAAAAATGTGCGCACAGTCAATGCTTTTACAACCTTATGAAGTTACAAAAAGAAGCATTCAATACTTATGATTACATTTTTTAGCTAGGATCATGAAAACACGATTTTTATCAAGTTTCATTTATTTCTCCTGTGCATTTTCTTCAATGATATTGTTGGCTTTTTTCAAAACTACCTCTACCCTTTTTTATTGGGAAAATACGCGTAATTTTCATCAAATTGGAAAATTTAGAATAAACCATGAATTTGACTGAAACTTCAATTTACAGACCCCTTTTCAAGAGCCAAACCCTGCTTTGAAATAAGACTCCTTATTGTCAGTGTGATACATAAATAGACCCTCAAATCTGCACATATAGTTATTTTAGGCATGAAAAACTTATAAATGAGTGTTTTTCAGTTTGAATTCACGAACAATTACTACTGAAACTGCACTGTTTGGGAAAAAAGTTGTCTTTTTGGGAATAATTTTAAGCCATTTTTTTTTCAAATTGGGATTCTTCTCCAGGGGAAAAAGCCTTTATTCTCCATTAATTTAAGGACAACAATATCACTGTTCTTGTGGGACCTCGTGTCATCATGAATGATAAATTTTATTGTGTAGTGCAATTGTGTGGTTATTCTACTCTCTGACATCACACAACAATAGGCGTTGTCAAGACGTCGATAACGGGAGATCAAAACAAATTGTTAATGCGTAGAAAAAAGATAAAGTTCCTTACATGTTTTACATTAATTTCTTTAAAAAAAGCCATTTGCCAATGTAATGAAAAGATAATCTAATTAAAGAATTCAAATATCGAAAAATATTCAACTGGTGACCGAACAACACTGATAATTAACTCATGCGCTACGTCCATTCGTGAATTAATGTGTTGTTTGGCCACTCGTTGAATATTTTTCTCTATTTGAATTCTTCGATTAGTAATTATTCTATAAATATTTCTGCATGGTCGGAAAATAAAATCTCATTAAACATGTGTAACTGGAGAGCATAATTCATCTTATGACTTCATGACTGAGCTAAAGAAGTAATTCCTTAGCTCAACCGCTTACGGCTGGCTAAGTATCTACCACATGTTCTAAGGGAAAGCAATTCCGTCACACATGTTTAAATAAAAAATCCTTATGTTGTAAATTTACTTATATAAGTATATTTTTTATTTTACCTTCAAAAGTAAATAAAAATTACTTGTACAAGTAGTACCCAGGGATCTCCATGGATGAAAATTGAACGATGGAGGAACTTTCACCATTACAAACCGTGTCTACGCTGTACAGTGTAGCGCGATGCTGTACAGTGTAGCGCGATCTGAAGTATTTTATCCCTCCATACAAGGAATGGTGAACATGCTAATTCATTGCTTATTTAAATTATATTTATTTGAACTTTCATTATAGAATTAGATGTATCAATATTATCATTTATTGCCGTTTTTAACCATTCAAATGCCAAGTCTCATGGTCCCCCCTTAGTCGAGAATGACTAAAAGCTGTCATGAAGGTCCCCATGTAGATTTCTTGTATTTTTATACGACCGCAAAAATTTTAATTTTTCGTCGTATATATTGCTATCACATTGGCGTCGTCGTCGTCCGAATACTTTTAGTTTTCGCACTCTAACTTTAGTAAAAGTGAATAGAAATCTATGAAATTTTAACACAAGGTTTATAACCACAAAAGGAAGGTTGGGATTGATTTTGGGAGTTTTGGTCCCTAAATTTTAGGAATTAGGGGCCAAAAAGGGCCCAAATAAGCATTTTCTTGGTTTTCGCACTATAACTTTAGTTTAAGTAAATAGAAATCTATGAAATTTTGACACAAGGTTTATGACCACAAAAGGAAGGTTGGGATTGATTTTGGGAGTTTTAGTTCAAACAGTTTAGGAATTAGGGGCCAAAAAAGGGCCCAAATAAGCATTATTCTTGGTTTTCGTACAATAACTTTAGTATAAGTAAATAGAAATCAATGAAATTTAAACACAAGGTTTATGACCACAAAAGGAAGGTTGGGATTGATTTTGGGAGTTGAGGTCTGAACAGTTTAGGAATTAGGGGCTAAAAAGGGGCCCAAGTAAGCATTATTCTTGGTTTTCGCACCATAACTTTAGTATAAGTAAATAGAAATCTTTGAAATTTAAACACAAGGTTTATGACCATAAAAGGAAGGTTGGGTTTGATTTTGAGAGTTTTGGTCCCAACAGCTTTTTAGGAATAAGGGGCCCAAAGGGTCCAAAATTGAACTTTGTTTGATTTCATAAAAAAATGAATAATTGGGGTTCTTTGATATGCCGGATCTAACTGTGTATGTAGATTCTTAATTTTTGGTCCCGTTTTCCAATTGGTCTACATTAAGGTCCAAAGGGTCCAAAATTAAACTTAGTTTGATTTTAACAAAAATTGAATCCTTGGGGTTCTTTGATATGCTGAATCTAAAAATGTACTTAGATTTTTGATTATTGGCCCAGTTTTCAAGTTGGTCCAAATCGGGGTCCAAAATTAAACTTTGTTTGATTTCATCAAAAATTGAATAATTGGGGTTCTTTGATATGCCAAATCTAACTGTGTATGTAGATACTTAATTTTTAGTCCCGTTTTCAAATTGGTCTACATTAAATACCAAAGGGTCCAAAATTAAACTAAGTTTGATTTTAATAAAAATTGAATTCTTTGGCTTTTTTGATATGCTGAATTTAATCATGTACTTAGATTTTTGATTATGGGCCCAGTTTTCAAGTTGGTTCAAATCAGGATCCAAAATTATTATATTAAGTATTGTGCAATAGCAAGAAATTTTCAATTGCACAGTATTCAGTAATAGCAAGAAATCTTCAATTGCACAGTATTGTGCAATAACAAGAAATTTTCAATTGCACAGTATTGCGCAATAGCAAGAAATATCTAATTGTGCAATAGCAAGAAATTTTCAATTGATTGGAGTTATCTTTCTTTGTCCAGAATAGTAGTTGAATCAACTTAAATCATTGTTTTATACAATACACAATGTATATTCACTTTTACTACCAACTGATAAATTAAAACAATCTTTACCATTCAGTGATAACAAGCACTTTTTGTTACATTTTAATATTTTATGATGTATTTAAATGAGTAGTTATTGTTGCAAACTCCATTAGAAATTTGAATTGAGATCAGTTTTGAAAAAAGGGAAAGGGGGATGTAAAAAAAAATGGGGGGGTTAAATTTTTCTCATTTCAGATTTCATAAATAAAAAGAAAATTCTTCAAACATTTTTTTGAGAGGATTAATATTCAACAGCATAGTGATTGCTCAAAGACGAAAAAATTATTTTAAGTTCATTAGACCACATTCATTCTGTGTCCAAAACCTATGCTGTGTCAACTATTTAATCACAATCCAAATTTAGAGCTGAATCCAGCTTGAATGTTGTGTCCATACTTGCCCCAACCGTTCAGGGTTCAACCTCTGCGGTCGTATAAAGCTGCACCCTGCGGAGCATCTGGTTGGTAATTGTTATTGGGGTTAAAAATCATATGATGTGGAGCTTATTTTTCATGGACACTGTCAAATTCAGAACCCATTACCGATTCGTACGGGTTATGTAAAAGAGATTTGTAAAGCAAACGTTGACAAATGAAAAGGTTTTTAATGACTTTATCTGGCAAATTGATGCTGTGCAACATGCATCTTTCGAGTCTGAATAGAAACCGGAAACGCGGATGTATCAATTTGATTGTAATATATGAAATGAATTCGGAATTACGATACGATATTTCTTTACAGGAAATATTTAAGTTTTTACTTTTAAACTTTTAAAGTAATTCTAAATTATCGTTATAGTAGTACTCGAGTTATTTGCGATGAAATAATATTTACTGTTTTTCGTCTTACTTTGTACTTCTTAAAAAAGGGGGATGCTGATTGCGTAAGTCAAAATAAAGCACGTGTTCGACTTGTTAAACTGTTTTCTTTGTAACTAGATTAATAATTTATTTATTTAATCTAAATCATCATAATCATTTGCTGAAACTTAGTTGATTAATTCGACAAATGGATCGTCTATCCTCAGATAGTATTCTCCTGTCTGGTTTGTTGATCTACCTGTACAAGCTCAGGTACAAGTGATTAGCGATCTTTGTGATGACAATTTAACGATGGCGGAAGACAATTTAACGATGGCGCAAGACAATTAACGATGGCGCGAGTCATTTGACGATGGCGCAAGACACTTGAACGATGGCGGGGCGCCATCGTTAAACAGGCCATGGAGATCCCTGAGTACCCCTGACTGTATTTAAAAATTTTCTCTGATTGTGCAGAGAATAAATACACATATGATACATAATTTTACTGTTAGCATGAAGTCTCACATATCCTTAGTGTTGTGGAAGGGAAATTATGCACTGCGTCATTGAATCAGCTTTTGAGAGAACTACTCTTTTGCTGAAAATTATTATATAAAATAGAAATTTATAACAAAAATCTTATGAATTAGGAAGGGTATGACTAAGGCCAGTAGGGGAAAATAACTCATGACAAGTTATTCTTCATGTTTTATTTCTAATTTTTCTTAAATCTTTGAGATTTTTTTTTCTAGTTCAAAATTATCCATGTTATATTTTCAATATATTTTTAGGGAGACAATCTGTCAGAAATATGGGTGGTCACATGTCTGAAAGAGAAATAGCTGTAATAACAAAGACCACAATGGATGATTTACCTCAGCCTACAGGATCCTGGCAGGAGGGATATCAAGCTAAATCTAGAAAACAAAACATGATGTTATTAGGGAATGTTTTGGCATTTGTCCTTATCCATTATGTGGTAAGTAATATTTCCTTCACACTTTTAAGAAGGAACTGCACATGCAGTGTTCTCCCTAGATATTTCATAAACAGGGAAGTTTGAAACATCATCTTTTTTCTAAAAATTATACATGTAGCATCACATCCATAAACATAATCTATAAGGATATAAACTTAGAAAGCATCACATTTAAGAAATATAGCATTACATTTCCATGATGCGAAAAGGACCTGGGCAGAACACTGTACATGTAGGTGTGATAGTCATAAGATTATTTATATCTGAAATAAAACTGAAGTTAAAAGAGATGTGAACTTTATAACTATACTTTCTTGCAATCATGCTTATCTGGGATCACCTCCAGCTTTTAAATGTTACTACAGGTTTCAACCCAGATCTTTAAAACTTTACAGAATGTTTGAACATAAAATGCATATATAGAATGCAGTTGTTGTTATGGAAATATAAGGATTTTTGTTTACCATTTTAAAGACTCTGAAATAAAGTAATTTCTTGAGCAAAATTATTGAGATCCATTTTGGGGCATTAAGTTTTCCCTTCAATGTCTATATGTCCTGAAATTGATTTTTTAATTCTCTTACTATTGCCACAACTAAATATTATGAACCTTATACAACTTATACACATTGCTTATTACATGTACTACATAACACAGATAAAATTAGAATTTTGGTTTATATCAGTTTAGAGTTATGCCTCTTTACAAATTTATGAAAAATTGCTAAATTTTTATCTCAATCAAATGTTATGAAACTTATACATATTTTACATAAAACAACAAAACACAGATAAAGTTTGAATTTTGTGGCGTCACTTTACATGTAACTGTTCCAGAGTTCCCTTTACAAATGGAAAAATTGCTGAATTTTTTGTCCCAGTTCTATAACTTAAGCTAGCATCAATTAAATGTTGTTAAACTTATACACAATGATTTTTACCACAAAATACAGTTCAATTTTAAAATTTTTGTGGTGTCACTTTTACCGTTCTAGAGTTGTGCCCTTTTACAAATTGAAAAATGGCTGAATATTTTGTTGCCTTCCTCTACCTTAAACTGCCTCAAAAATTTGTTTTGAAAGTTATACACAATGCTTATTACTACAAAACTTATGTCAAGTACGAATTTTGGTAGCATTAATTACTTAAATTGTTCTTGAGTCGTGCCCTATAAAACATTATATGCAAGGTGGGCATCATCTGTGTCCAATGGATACATTTCAGATTAATTTGGAATATGTGAAGAAGATGTAAATTTTCTACTGTCACACATTACAGCCGATTTCGAAGTAGCCAAGTCCAACAGACAGATAGATTGGTTATCTGTTGGACTAGTCTACTCTTAAAGTATGGTAGTTTATCTAACCTAACAATGACTTCTCGGTTCAGCTAACAAGCAAGCTTACCAAAGATATTACCTTTGGCTACACAATTAATAAAATCGACCGTAAGTAATCTTCAGCCTTTTGGATGTCCAGACTATATAAAAAAAAATGTGGTGTTATTGCCAATGAGACAACTCTTCACCGAGAGACCAAATGACACAGAAATTAACAGCAGACAAACTAGGTCACCATACTAGTCCATTCATGCAACTTGATAAAAATAAATGTTTTAATTTTATAGATGTTATCCGAGCCTGTAACCCGTGAAACATTGTCATATCCAGATCACAGAACAGTGGAGGTGGATTGGGATACACCAGATATACCACCAGTAGAAGTTGTTAGCGATGATTAAAAATGAACAGAAATAATGTTGTTGTGTTGAGGACAAAATTTTTGAAATCTTAAGTTTCTTTGGTAATAAAGTGTGACCAAGAAAATTGTTTATATTTTGTAATATTACCTTTCCTAAATCGTCTTGGTTTATGAATTGTTTACATATTATAAATTCAGAAATTATTGCAAAGTTTTTATTATTCCATAAACTAATGACGAGATGGGTTTCACAAAAATAAAAACCTGCAATTTGAATTGTGATCTTTATTTGAATGCAGCATTTTCTGAAATTTCATTAACTGGGTCAGTATGCGTAATTGATTTCCCATAGGCGGTAGTGGTACCATTTTCTTCTGTAGCTCAGTCCATATCATAAACTTTGATATGTATGATGACTAGTTTCATAGCTGAGACATTTTTATACGACCGCAAAATTTGAAAAATTTTTCGTCGTATATTGCTATCACGTTGGCGTCGTCGTCGTCGTCGTCGTCCGAATACTTTTAGTTTTCGCACTCTAACTTTAGTAAAAGTGAATGGAAATCTATGAAATTTTAACACAAGGTTTATGACCACAAAAGGAAGGTTGGTATTGATTTTGGGAGTTTTGGTCCCAACATTTTAGGAATTAGGGGCCAAAAAGGGCCCAAATAAGCATTTTCTTGGTTTTCGCACTATAACTTTAAGTTAATAGAAATCTATGAAATTTTGACACAAGGTTTATGACCTTAAAAGAACGGTTGGGATTGATTTTGGGAGTTTTGGTTTCAACAGTTTAGGAATTAGGGGCCAAAAAAGGGCCCAAATAAGCATTATTCTTGGTTTTCGCACAATAACTTATGTATAAGTAAATAGAAATCAATGAAATTTAAACACAATGTTTATGACCACAAAAGGAAGGTTGGGATTGATTTTTGGAGTTGAGGTCACAACAGTTTATGAATTAGGGGCCAAAAAGGGGCCCAAATAAGCATTATTTTTGGTTTTTGCACCATAACTTTAGTATAAGTAAATAGAAATCTATGAAATTTAATCACAAGGTTTATGACCATAAAAGGAAGGTTGGGTTTGATTTTGGGAGTTTTGGTCCCAACAGTTTAGGAATAAGGGGCCCAAAGGGTCCAAAATTGAACTTTGTGTGATTTCATCAAAAATTGAATAATTGGGGTTCTTTGATATGCCGAATCTAACTATGTATGTATATTCTTTATTTTTGGTCCCGTTTTCCAATTGGTCTACATTAAGGTCCAAAGGGTCCAAAATTAAACTTAGTTTGATTTTAACAAAAATTGAATCTTTGGGGTTCTTTGATATGCTGAATTTAAAAATGTACTTAGATTTTTAATTATTGGCCTAGTTTTCAAGTTGGTCCAAATGGGGGTCCAAAATTAAACTTTGTTTGATTTCATCAAAAATTGAATAAATGGGTTCTTTGATATGCCAAATCTAACTGTGTATGTAGATTCTTAATTTTTGGTCCAGTTTTCAAATTGGTCTACATTAAGGTCCAAAGGGTCCAAAATTAAACTAAGTTTGATTTTAACAAAAATTAAATTCTTGGACTTATTTGATATACTTTATCTAAACATGTACTTTGATTTTTGATTATGGGCCCAGTTTTCAAGTTGGTCCAAATCAGGATTCCATATCAAGTATTGTGCAATAGCAAGAAATTGCACAGTATTGCACAATAGCAAGAAATATCTAATTGCACAATATTGTGCAATAGCAATTAATTTTCAATTGGAGTTATCTTTCTTTGTATAGAATAGTAGTTGATAATATATGTTGGAAATTTGCCAGACATGACTATGATGTCATTTTCTATTTTTATTTTCCAATAACTTTATGTAAATAACTTCATTGGAAATTTGCCAATATAAAATGTTGCTGATGAAGCTTTTTTTCCTTATCTTATCTAAAATGTTTTTAGATAATGTATGTTGGACATTTGCCAGACATGACTATGATGTCATTTTCTATTTTTATTTGCCAATAACTTTATGTAAATAACTTCATTGGAAATTTGCCAATATTAAATGTTGCTGATGAAGTTTTTTTTATTGTTTTATACAATAAACAATGTATATTCACTTTCACTACCAACCAATCTTTACCATTCAGTGATAACAAGCACTTTATTATACATTTTAATATTTTATGATGTATTTAAAAGAGTAGTTATTGTTGCAAACTCCATTAGAAATTTGAATTGATATCAGTTTTGGAAAAAGGGAAACGGGGATGTGAAAAAAAATGGGGGGGGGGGGGGGGGTGTTAAATTTTTCTCATTTCAGATTTCATAAATAAAAAGAAAATTTCTTCAAACATTTTTTTTAGAGGATTAATATTCAACAGCATAGTGAATTGCTCAAAGGCAAAAAAAATGTTTTAAGTTCATTAGACCACATTATTCTGTGTCCGAAACCTATGCTGTGTCAATTATTTAATTTTAGATTTAAATAAGTTTGAAGAAGAAATCTTTAATTGATTTGTAAAATCTTGACATTTTTTTTGTGTAAAAAAACCCATGTAATGTCAAAAATTTGATCACAATCCAAATTCAGAGCTGTATCACGCTTGAATGTTTTGTCCATACTTGCCCCAACTGTTCAGGGTTCGACCTCTGCGGTCGTATAAAGCTGCGCCCTGCGGAGCACCTGGTTCACACATGTGGTTCAATTCTCTGGGTACAAAGTGAGATTAATTTTCTGTAAATCAGCACAACACAAAAATCATTTCATGATGCGGCTCCTAGTGGTAAAAATTCCTTTTTTTGACACAATACGGCTTGAAAATGTAATAACAGCATAGTTCTTACACATTTATTCTATGGTTCTCTACTTTCCAAATCAACACATATGGTTAAGCTCAGTCACTTGTTAAAAATAGAAACATGTCCAATATCACTACAGAAATTTTTTGTTGACACACAACTTTTGTGTTCCCAATTTGAGCCTTTGAGGTGCATTAGGGATAAAAACCCAACTGATATTACTTAAATGTACATTAATCAAGGATAGCAATAATAAAATGCACACAAATACCCCAAATATAGTGGTCCTATAGCTTATTATACCTAATAAACAGATCAAACCATGAATCTTAACATTGACCGATGAACCATGAAAATAAAGATAAAATGAACCCTGCAAGACAGACATTAACATGTACACCTTAAAAATACTCCATACATCAAATATAGTGGCTGATAAACTGACATGCCAGCAAAAATCTACCCATGAATGATCAAAATGAGGTTTAATGAAACCTGTCCGACACTTATGATCACCTTACAATCATTCCATACATAAAATATACTTGACCTATTGCCAATAGTATCTGAGAAATAGACCAAAAAACAAAAACTTAACATTGTCCAATTAACCATGAAAACAAAGTGAAGGTCAAATGAAACCTGCCAGTCAGACATGTACACCTGACAATCATTTTATACACCAAAGTATAGTAGCTTTATTGCTTCTAGTATCTAATGAAAAGACCATACCTCAAACACTAAACAATGTCCAATCAACCATGAAACTGAGGTCATGGTCAGATGAAACCTGTCAGTCAGACATGTACAACTTACAATTATTCCATACCCCAAATATAAATGACCTATTGCTTATAGTATCTAAAATATGGACTTGATCATGTTACCTGAAATGAATCATAAAACGCGCGTCTGGCGGACTAAATTATAATCCTGGTAACTTTGATAACTATTTAACTTTACCTTGATCACTGTTCCATGAAATGAAGTTGAGGTCATGTGAACATTACCTGAAGGACATGCAGAGCTTGCAAGGAAACTATATACCAAATGCAGTGATCCCGTAACTCATATTAAAGAGTATTTCACCTTAAAAAAAACAGCAATTTTTTTTCAAGCAGTCCCTGAACCATGAAGATCAGGTCAAGGACAATGGCCATATGACAGATGAAAATTTGCTACAAGAAATATTTGCATACGAGCTATGCAGCATTCAAGTATAGTAGGCTCTGAAATCTCAAGCATCATACAAATGGTTTACTCCAGTGCTGCTGGATTGTAATGCCTATGTCTCACATTCTGCAACAAAAATTAGACAAAAATAATTATCATCATAACATCACCATACTATAAGAGGGTTTAGGACTTTGTTGTCTATCCAAAAACCGGTTGAAATTGTCTTGATTCACTAGATTTGTACTATAATAACTACTATCAGCACACAAAAAAACATAACTGACACAAAATCTTAAACAAAGTGTGATAAAAGTTACTGAAAGCAAGTTAAAAGCCCGATCTAACTGTCTCTGTAGTCTAATTGCAGTAAACTAAATGGTATGGGTCAAATCTATTGACAGAACAAACTAGACTTGAAAATCAGTTTTTACTTATTCTCGCTTCACCCAATGCATTACGGATTGAGAGCGAGATCTTGGCCCAGAGTTTGAATAATGTACCACAGTTAAGAAGAAATGTCTCCCTCAACACTATAACCTTGTCCACTACAAGTGTACAGCATGTTAAAAAATCCAGCTCAGCATGTAGTTTTAGTAAAAAGCAGAATTAATAATCATATTGCATCAACATGTTCTCCTCCTGATATGAAGGTGATATTTACCACTGGAATGTTAAATATCAATATATCCATCAAAGCCCAATTTCAACTATTAACCAGAATTTTGTCAGTTACCGAAGATCAAGGTTTTTTCTCATGCACTGAAAAAGAAGTGTTTTCTATGATAGTGTATGAATATTTAGGATTTAGCATTAAACTTTCCACAAATAGAATCTAGTGACATTCAGATCTTTAGCATTAGATCATATATATACCGGTACATTATAACATTTTTTATTTCACTAAGAAATTTTTTTTTTACAATAAGAATGCCTATGCCACCACACAAGATCTTATCTGTCAAAAAAGATACAAACTAGATCTTTAACTTTTTTTATTATAAAACTTCAAACCTCTAAATGTGTCAGTACACTGCAAAAAGTACATTTACATGAAATTAAGTGTGAGAAGTATAACTCTGTGAGAAGAGTGTGAACAAGAACAAAATATGTGCAAATGATTGTAATTCAAGTATCTTTTGCACATTTCAGTCCAACAGTTACAAGTAATACATACTCTCACATATCATGCAATTTTATTAATCTAAATGATTTTTAGGGTTTTCAAATAGTAAAAAATGCACATAATCATGTCTACAAAAGAAGTGAGCATTCAGTAGATATAACAAGCAAATTCAGGACAGTAATGTTCAATGAGATATGAATATATACTGTATTTATTCTACATTGTAAACACAATGAGTCAGGCTTCTATTACAACTTGCTTTCCTAAGAGAGACATGGTATTCTGACTCAACAGACAACCCGTCTGCTCTAAGTATTAAATGTTGATTTCTCTGTCAGCAGCAAATTCCAATTTTAAAGTCTTTGGTGCAATCCAGTCAGGAATCATCCCAAGACTACCTGCACTTAAGTAGAGAACAAGATCAGTGATATTGGATAGAGGATAAGTGACAGAAATAAATTGCAATAAGGCCTAAAATAAAATATTGTTTGTTTCCCCAATCCCAACTGACCCTGCAAAAATGGTGCTACTCATAAAATTTTATTGTCAAAACTAAGTCAAATATTATTTTATTCATTTCTGATTTTCATGCTTGCTGGATCGTCTGATAACGTTCAAGCTTTTTGGAAAAATAAAATTATTTCCCTACCTACCTACCCACACCTGGCTCGGCAGGGTCAGGATTGGGGAAACAAACAATATATTAATCTAGGCCTAACTCATTCTGAACTTCTGCACCAGGATTTGGTCTTTATAGAGTTGAGACATCAAGTACAGTTCTTCCTAAGAACCATGCGATGGTGGTAAATGGGTTGTTTCAAAATCACTCCAAACAATTGTCACATTGTAGACCTGTATTTTGCTCAACAAAACTAAATACTTAAGAACTTTTAAAATTTGTACATATAATGTTAAAATGCGTAAAATATAGATATTTCAACAAATCACACACAACTTTTAATGTTATGATGTCACAGTTATGTCATTGTATATGCACTTTAATGAATATGAAGAAAAAAACTGAATTTATGCTGTTTTCAATTATTTTTTTTTTTGGCTCAAGCAATATGTGCTTAAAAAAAAACAACAAAATTATTTTACATAGGCTTTATTATCACTATTTACATAATCTCACCAAATATGAAGTTGCTTCTTCAGTGGGTGCACATGCTTTTCAATCAAAAAATTTACTTTGAAGTTTGTAACAATGAAAACATGAAATAGTACAAAATATGAAAATTTTGTCATAATTTTTTGCAATGCAAATTATTTTTACTTTTTAAACACTTTTCCTTAGTATTTTTGTGGTCAATAATAGATCAAAAAGCCAGTTGGTTACTTTCAAATTTGCTTTTGTATTTGGGCCAAATATTAGCCTTACCTTACTGTTATAAAACTTATCAGTAAGATTATCTTACACAGATTCAGAAATTAACCAATCAAAATATTGACTTTGGATATTTGGAGTACAACTTATGTACTCTATGTTCTGAGTAAAGGTTTATGACAGAAAGGCCTTATTGCCCCAACTCATTACAATCTTAAATGACTTCTTGTCGAGCATCCTTTTTTTATTACAAAAACAAGTTAAATACAAATTCTTCTATATCACATGATTAAACAATTTGTTCTATTACTAATATCCTATGTTATGACTTTTCTTGAGAAGATTCTTGTTTATTGTCTATTTTTGGCTTAGATGGTTTATATGATCGGAACAATAATTTAGATAGTTCATATGGATCTTCTGACTTTATTTCTTTGCTTTTCTCTAATATCTGAAACAAAAATTAAAATACATGTTAATAATGTAACCAAAATATGTTATGTTATTATCATACGGTCTGATTTGTCATAACCGATTCTACCATAGTTAGACTTTAGCACTACTGTATATGTAATTCTGCTCATTTGACCATTATTTTGGGAAACTAGACCTATTGACATCCTTCACTAATCACTTTCAGTGGCGGATCCAGAAATTTTCATAAGTGGGGGCCCACTGACTGCCTAATAGGGGGCCCGCTCCAGTCATGCTTCAGTGATTCCCTATATAAGCAACCAAATTTTTTCCCAAAAAGGGGGGCCCCCTCCCTAAATCAGCCTCTGACTTTTACCCTAATGGTATAAGACATTTTGTGATGTAAAATATTTACAGGAACGTCTAATATCCAATAATTATTAACAAATAGGGAGACAGTTTATTGTTAGTTATGTACAAAGAAGTGTTGTGTAAACATGTAATACTTTCTATTTAGTTTGGTCAGGTTGTTGTCTCGTTAGCAAATTCCCCATTTCCATTCTCAATTTTATTTCTATATAGTCTAGCTATTCCCACAACTGTTTGGACGCATGCCAAGTATAGACCTCTTTTTGAATGTATTCCATGAGCTTTGTTATCTACTCCAATATTGCCCAATGGTTTATTTCCCAAAGTCTATTCCATGGAATGGTTGTCGGAGGTTAGGTTTTGATTTCCAAATTCCACAACAACCAAGATACAACTGTCTTTGTGAAGTAATTTTACATGCATCAAATAGTCATCCTTGGTTTATTTTGTAATTTTTGCTTTTTTGTAGTGTCTCGATTTAATTGTTTACATCTTTCATGTTGGGCATTTTATAACTGACTATACAGTACGGATTTTTTCATTATTGATGAACTAATTGTGATATTTAATTGCGTACATCCAATTCTTGTGGATAGTTGTTTTATTAGTAGGCTTAATAAATCTTCTTATCTACATACAACCATATATGATCAATGAAATAATGTCCAAAAAGAAATTTTCCTTCCTATCCTCTCCATTTATTTTATTGGGGTACCCCATTAAGGGGGCTCACAGGTATAAATCAATATTTTTTTTTAATATAGGATTTTGCTATATTTTTCTATAAATGAACTTTATCATATATGAAATAAAAAAAATGGGGTCACCGTTCATTTAGGCTCACAATCTGCCTCTGAAAGAAGCATATATTTTTGTTAACATCCTTTTTTTCTTTTGAACTAATAGGAGAAATAGAGGTAATATCGAAATAAAATAAGAACTAAATTACAGAAATTGCTTAAATTTTACAATTTTTTACTTTATGTACAGCTTATTTGAAAACAATAATAAAAAATATAGGTCACCGATGAGTAAGAAAAGATATTTCAATTTCTCAATGATTTTTCAATGATCTAAATATTTTAAAAGTCATCTGTGGCCAAACCAAATCGATTTGTTTGGGTGATTTTCGTACCATATCATAAGGTAATAACTAAAAGTGTAATAAATAAAATTTGTAATGAAGAAATAAATGTTTAATATTTTGCTGAAATTTTTGTACCAGTGAGCCTTCTTAAGTCAGGGTAATAGCTAGGTTTCACCAGTAAATTAAATATTATGCCAAGAATCAGGATTACAGGATGTTCAGTTACAATTATACAGTATTTTCTAAACTTACTTGTCTACAGGTAGATACTTTTCCTCTACCAAATACATTCCACAGAACAATACCAACAATCTGTTTATCTTTGTAATAAAACACAACACCCTGGTAATCTTCTGTGGGTTTTAAAGCTGGAGGGTTTGTAGTCTGTAAGATAAAGTAAAAGTTAACAAACTGAATTAAAGACTATTGTCAAAGCGTAAAAAAACTCAAAATGATTCAAACAACTGTGTGTGGGGAATAATCTATTGAAGAATTGTAGTAAAATCTTCATGAAACATGTCATACTTTTAGAAGTGTTGGGTTGAAGATTGCTCCATTGACTATTTACCAAAAATATACATCTATCTATAGAATTTTGTTTCCTTTTTATAGAAACTAAAATAAGGCATAAACAGTAACATTTTCTCTAACTAATAAAAAAGATCAATGAAATACAAAAGATGCAAGCTTTACTAGAATATTAAATAACAGACTTATTAAGAAGGGATATAGTTGTCAGGTCATTAAAGATTGCATATTTTGGCTTTAATATTGATTCACTCATAGGGTCTTTGAATCGGAAATAAATACTAAACCCCTAATAGGAGGGATTGTGCCTGGTATTTATATGATGAAGACATAATCTTTCTTTCAGTTTAATTGAGGCCTGGAGTTTGCATGTCAGTACTGCTAGCAGTCTGTTGTTCTTTATGTATTATTGTCATTTTGTTTATTTTCTTTTGTTTCATATTCTGACATCAGACTCGGACTTCTCTTAAACTTAGTTTTACTGTGTGTATTGGTGTGTGTTTGTTTTTTCTACATTGGCTGGAGGTATAGGGAAGGGTCGAGATCTCAAAAAACATGTTTAACCCCACCACATTTTTTCGCATGTCCCAAGTCAGGAGCCTCTGGCCTTTGTTAGTCTTGTATGATTTTTAATTTTAGTTTTTTGTGTATAATTCGGAGTTTAGTATGACGTCTATTATCACTGAACTAGCATACATATATGTTTTGGACGCCTCTGGGTGGGGGAGTTCCTCGCTGCATTGAAGACCCATTGGTGGCCTTTCGGCTGTTGTATGCTCTATGGTCAGGTTGATGTCTCTTTGGCACATTCCCCATTTCCATTCTCAATTTTATGTCAATATAAATCATGAATTTTGAACAATAAAGCTTTCTGCTTCACTTCTAAATCTGCAATGCATTAATCAGTAACATCCCTACACATCCTGCCTCACCCATACCTAACAACAACCTTCAACTAAGCATCCTTAACATATATAGAATATATTGTTATTATATACCTGAGATGAGTTATTTGAATTTTTAATTCCATCTTGTTGTGAGGAATGTTCTTTCAATGTCTTGTCTTTTAAGGGTGTAAATATGCTGTATGTTTCTAGACTTGAATCCACTTCTCCAATAGCCTGGTAACTTTCTGCACCAAGATCTGACCTATAATTATACATTTCACTTAACTATTTATAAGGTGCTGATGCATTTGGGTCATTTATAAAGATCTAAAATTTTTAAAATAATGAAAGTTTCACAAAAATGTTTGAGCACTTATATCATTCATTGAATAGTTCACTCAATATGCTACAGGTCAAGGCACAAAGAGGATATGAAACTGTAATAAACAGCAAAATATGAACATTTTCTGAAATCCGTTAACAAGCCATTAAATTAGAAACTCAACTAAGTTTACTTGCTCTTATATCTTTTTTTGATATGATTTGGTTTCAGGCGCCGATCCAGAGGGGGGGGGTTCCGGGGGTTGGAACTCCCCCTTTTTTTTGGACGATCAATGCATTTGAATGGGGAAATTTAGTTGGAACACCCCCCCTCCCCCCTTTTGTCCTGGGTTAGGAACCCCCTTTTTAAAATGGCTGGATCCGCCCCTGGGTTTCAATGATTGACCAAAGGTGAATTTTAAAGAAAAGTTCTTACCAACATTTGTTGCGTATAAACTCTATCTAAAAGGTAGAAACAGACCTGGTCAGTTTTGTTAACCTTGTTTATTTTAGCATATGATATAACAGTGAGGATCAATATTGTTTAGCACAAAAAGTCCTTCCATCCCAATTTAAACATTGAACTGTAAATCATGATTACAGTCAAGAACTGAAAATTGAGGACCTGTGATTCTGAGTTAATAAAATTAATTCTATCTAATAATACTCCAGACAATTTTAAATCTCTTAAATTTAACTAATTACCAGAAATATGGTTTATGTTCATAAAGTTTCCTTGCTCCAGCCATATTTTGACCAGCCAGTTTCCCCATGGAGTCAGCAGTATTGTGGTGTTCTACTCGACATCGGCCATATTTGTAGTCATAGAAACTAGCCACATCACCAGCCTAAAAATAGAAATTATGATTTTTTTTCACTATCAACAGATAACAGCATTGCAATTTTGAATATCTTATAACAAATCTATCTGCATATTTATAAATTTCAACACTTTCTCTAATTCTACCAAAAGTGACCAATGATTAAAATTTACAAAATGGAAATGTAAGGATATGGTTACAGAATGAATTTCATTGGTTTTTATTACTATGTTCAAGTTAAATAAAAAATCATTGATAAAGTAGTATAAGCTTTACTTTACATACATTAACATATAACAGGTAACTTAAGTATTGCCTGCTTCTTTTTGTATTTTGTTAGAGGTTTAAAAATCCTAGACTCAAGCACATCCCGTATAAAGTGTAAAATTAATCTACCATTTTCTACATAAGAAATCCCTGTACTAATTCAAGAAGATGTAAGTTTTTTCCATTTTTTTGGTGTGTTTGAGCATTTGTTTTGCCATTTGATTAAGGACATCGTTATTGTCCACTATACATACATAGCATTGATTGAACTCACTCTTATATTTGTATACTTACAACCCAAATATTTGGTTTAGCCTCTAACTCAGCATTGGCCATTACTCCACCTCTCATAGGGTCTATTTCTAATTCAGATGTTTTAGCTATGTCATCATTTGGTTGTAAACCTACTGTAACTACCACATCATCAACTTTTATCTGTCAAATAGAATAAAATCTCATACATAACATATTTTAGACAATACATGATGTTGTCAGCGTTTTACTGATGAAACCATTCTTTCTATAATTATCTTATTTCTCAAGGTCAATGGTGGGAGTTTTTAACGAACATGGCTGGCTATATAGCACTCACATAATCAGTATTTCAAGGTCAACCAGTATGGATGAGCCTATTTTTTATTCATTGTTTAACATTTGTCTACTTATATTGTTTGCCCATGAAGTCTGGTAAAATTGAAGAGCTTGCAAGCAATATCCGTTTCCAAGTTTTGCCTAAGACAACAAAAAATTGTAAAAAACAAATACACTTGACCTTGACGTCATTTTTAACAATAAATGAATCAGCAGAATGATTGTTAAACTACATGCATACATGGCGTCAATAATTGATACATGTTTCTTTATACTGTAAACCAACTAATTTTCACAAGGGAAATATTTTCGTAAATATATAGTTGCAAATATGTAAAACTTGGATTTTTCTTTTTCTTACTGCATAAAATAAATTTGAAAATCGCAAAATTAAATCGCTGTGAAGTGACAAAATGCGTAAAAAAGTATCCGTGAAAATTGTATTGGTGTACAGTAATCATACAAAATGAATTTTAAATGTTAACAGGAGTGAAGAGTATACAGGACTTACCTGGCTGCCATCACTCAGTGTTAAAACAACTTGTTTATCTTTGTATTTGGCTTCCTTCACTGATTTCTCAGATACAATATCCACACCCTCTGTAAACATAAGTAACATTTTAATATTTCAGTCTAATTGTATGTGTATGCCACCATGTAAACATGCAAAACAACCTGAATGTTTGTCATATTTGTATTTCGTGAACTGTTCTATTATAAATTAAGCTGTTGGTTTCTTAATTGACTTGTTTCATATTTTAATGGCAGGGTCTTTTATAGCCGACCATACGGTTTAGGTTTTTTTATTGCTAAAGCCATAAGGTTGCCTATAATTGCTTACATCTACATTGTACTTCATTCAAACTTTGATGGATAGTTGTCTATTGGCAATCATACCACATCTCCTTATTTTTATATAAACCTTCTTCAATAGCAGTTGAGATCATCACTGGGTAGGGTTTGTGTTGCTCAGTTTTTAGTTTTTTAAGTATTGTTCTTGGTGTTCATTATTTTGTTGTTTTTCTTTTTTGTTGTTAGCGTGTCTTTGATATGAATTTCAATTTGACAAACAGATAAAAAAAATGCACATGGCTTTATAAATTTGTGACTAGAATGAGATTTTATTTCTGTGAATCATCACATGATCTAGGAATAAGAAACTCCTTTTCTTCCGTTGGTGGACACTTTCAAACCCAATAGTAATGAAAATGAAATGTTTCAAAAAATAAATGCTTGATTCCAGTCCTTTTATTTGTAGGTAATGTTTAATGATATTTTACTTTTCAATATTCATGATTTTGGAGCTTACACACACAAAACTGAAAAAAAGTGCATTATGGGTAACAATTCTCCCTCTGTTTGCTCATGGGTTGGTGATAACATTTCTCCACTTCCCATACCTTTCTTGATGATAAACTTTTAAAATGCTGTTTTAACTATGCACAACAACAGTCTAACATTTAAATATCTTGAGAAGAGAAATATTGTTACTTGATCACAACAGAAGAATCTAAATGAGTCTCAGGAAATATATAAGCACATAGTTACCTTCTTTGATTTTCTCTGTTGTATACTTGCTGAGATAGTCTGGTAATACTTTGCTCATCACACCTATAATAAGTTTTGGTAAAAATGTTATCTTAAATTATAAAAAGCCATTTTATTTCATTTATAAGTTTTGGAGTATGGTATGGCCTCCATTATCACTGAACTAGTACACATTTTTGTTGAGGGGCAAGCTGAAGCACGCATTTGGGTGTGGGATTTTCTCGCTGTGATGAAAAATAAGAACACTTCTGAATACTTCATTTTTATTCACTTTCAAATAAAAAATTTGCAATTCATAACAGGATTAAACACATTTTTACTAGAATAATATAATGTGTAAACCTGGTTACAATCTGGATAAAATTCTGAAGGAATTTTGCCCTAAGCACAGTAAATAAAACAATATCAAAATAAGGAGATGTGGTATGATTGCCAATGAGACAATCATCCATCAAAGTCCAAATGGTGTGGAAGCAAGCAACATAAAGTCCCCATAGAGCATGTAACAATACCTAAAACCCTTACTGAGAAGAAGCTATAAAAGGTCACAACAATTCATACAAAAAAAAAAACCCAGCCTAATCAACACTTTACCAATAAAGTATACTGTACTGTACATAATATAAAAAAGAAGATGTGGTATGATTGCCCATGAGACAACTATCCACAAAAGACCAAAATGACACAGACATTAACAACTATAGGTCACAGTACGGCCTTCAACAATGAGCAAAGCCCATACCGCATAGTGAGCTACAAAAGGCCCCGATAAACATATCTTCAGTGTGAGGCAAGGCTCTGTGTTGAAGTCCATACTTTGACCTACAGTGGTTTACTTTTACAAATTGTGACTTGGATGGAGAGTTGTCTCATTGGCACTCATACCACATCTTCTTATATTATTTTCATAACAAAGATGGACATTAAAAGATCACAACTATTTTCTGTTGTTCATCTTTTTCAGAAATTCATGTGTCATTATCTAAAAAATCCTTAAAACAAGGAAAGCGTTCACAAAAATACATACCTTTCTCAGGAAATATCTGGTATACTTTTAAATTTGTAAGTCCTCTGTTGTGACCTGAAAGAAAAAATGCACTTTTTAAAAACTTCTCAAGCACTCTTGGATAGTCCGTCGGAAGGGGACGATAAATGGCTGACCCGTGTTAAGAGAGAGCCATATCTCTTGCACGTTAAAGACACCCTTCTAGATTTCGAAAGAGTAGGCTAATGCCGCTACAAGGCAGCACTCGCACCCAAAAGTGGAAAGGGATTAATATTAGTTGCAAAACTTGTTTCCCAATCCACTATAAATAAATATGTTTAAACTAAACTCTTGGTTTTTGAAATTCTTTTATTGGTGAATAATAAGAAACATAAGAATGATAGGTCAAGTAAATGATGTTGCAAGCTCTTTTATTATTGTATCAATAATTAAACCATAAATATGCCACATAAAATCTTTCTTTTTTTGGGAAGAGGGAATTGTCTATTTTATGTGTTTGATTTGTTTACTATTTATTCTATGTCCTTGATAAAATACTGGAGTTCTGCTCTATTGTGAACATGTTCCTCTGAAATTTATAACTCTCCACAAAAAATTCAGCCATAAGGTTTTTAAAGATAATCTTACTAAGGAAGATGACTTTAATATACTTCATGATGATATATTCATGTTTTGAATCATAAACCAATAATTATTTATAGTACAAGAAACAGGGCCTTATTAAGAAAGATCAGACAGAAATTATAATCTCTGCGATAAGTCAGCTTCATAAAAACAATTGTAATGAAAGAAAAATTGTCCTCACGTTGAAATTATCTTTTCCGCCTTATATCATAAAAAAATTTCACATCAAAGAGATCATCTTTTTTCAAAAGACTGAAAATTGATTAGGGTCTTCAACAGACGACAGTTATCTGTTAACTACGTTGCTCTTTCTAATTATCATTAATTCCAAGAATATTTGCTTTATTTTCTATATGTATCTTTAAATCTGTACAATACATATGTCTATTTTTTCTCTGTATCTCTGTATTATTGGGGTTTTTTTTCAAAATAAACTATCTACATTACAAGATAATATTTTACTTATCTATATTACATATATGTGGCAGATTTTGGCTAAAGAGTAAATGTTTTAAATTTTCTGCTTTCAAAAACAGGATTTATGTTTAACCTGTAGAAGGCAATATCAAAGATTCTCTTCTTATATCTCAAAAACTAAAATCTTTTCTACTTTTATTTTATTTTTTTAGAAAAAAAATGCTGCAAGTGACTTTTTCTTTATATTTAGTTTAATATCATTATAAATCATTGTTTTAATGTGCTGTAATATGCATACCCTCAAACACATTAGATTTCTATATTTAAATGTGTGTGTTAATTTAATTAAAAGATATTAAAATAAGCACAGTTTGATCAAAAGATATCAACACTCAATTTTAATATTTAATCACAATGTAAAATTATGACTCTTAATAAGTGTGAACTTATCAAGTTTTTGAAGACTAATATTGAAAATTAATAAATAAAGCTGTGATTTCTTTAATGACATCAACACTTACTAAAATTACCACATATGGTTTAAGCAGACATGTTTCTGTGACAGAAATGCAGAAATGAAATACATAAATTTAAATTTAAATTCTATTATAGTGTTCTATTATAATTTCTTACTTAAGGATGTTTGCTCCTCCATTTTTTTATTTTTTGACAGATTTTTCAGAATCCTCTGGTTTTATCCATGTATTGTCATTAAAATATTTTGCCCACTAACCCCTGCTTTTCTTTTCATAATTTTATTACATAAAGTTTAAAAAGCCATATTTCAAAATTTTATAAAATTCTTGTTATTTTTTCGTAGTTTTTGAAACAAATAAGGCGCCAATGTTAAATATATGAAAAATCTAGAGAGAATTATTTCCCGCCAAATTTTTAAATGGCTTATATCTCGAAAATAAGCACACCTCCTTTTTTTTGAAATTTTTGAGTTTCTTTATTAATATTTATATACTATCAATTCATAATAGTCTTTTAAAAAGCTTGTTATATTTTAACAGAGTAGCGAACATCCTTAATATATATAATGCCTCACATTCAAGAATATTTTATCTGAATAAAATGTCTATTCATTATTAAGGTCAAGTTATAGAAAATGGGCTATGTCACATACTTTGGTAAAATATTGCCATCTTTGGGTTGTTGAACTATAACTGAAAATTGGGGAAAAAAATGCTTTTATCTTTTATAATCTTTGAAATACTACTAATTGAAAACTTTCAAACTAGGTGAATATTTGTGTAGAAATAACATAAAACGAGCGAAAATGTTCTAAAATTTGTCATAAAATTATAAAATCTCAAATTTCTACCCTATAGTTTTTTTCTTGAGGAACTATATGTTGTTGGTTCATGAATTTCTCTTTACTAATGTAAAATAATCATTGGGTCAATGACTTCATTTTTATGTTAAATATCTTTCAAGGTATTGTTCTAGGTGAAAATATACCACAAAAAGAAATAAGGGTAACGTCATAGGGTTATAGGCAGTAAATCGGTTTTTTTGCACCCAATTTTCTATGTTTTTCACTACCAACTGGAATACCAATTGGTTAATACCATAAACACAAAGTCAGTTACCCAATGTTTAATTTACATCATATAGTAATTATGGATACATCCACAGAATATAACACAAAAAGGAAACTTTTGTCTGGATTTTAACTAAACATGGGTGAAAAAGTGTGCAATTTTGGTGCCCTTACTTTATAAAAAGATGCGGTCGAATTTTCTAGTGACTAACAGAAAGAACTGTAATCTATTGCTCAATAATGAATGAACCCTGTTGAATTTAGGGTAATCATGAAGTTGAAATATGAAAAAAGATGAGACAGCTCTCAACCAGTACCGGTATATAAAAAAATACGAAACTGTAAATTTCCAATTTCATTATCAAAATAAACAAAACTTTCAAAAAAAAAATCCCAAAAAAGAAACTACATTTCAGCATTGGGTGGTTCTTGAACTAAGTGTTAATGTCATTTAAGGAAAACACAATCTATTTATTACATTTCAAATTACTCTTCAAAAACTTGTGAAATTCACACATATATAAAGATTCATAAAATTTAATTGCAATTATATATGAGCAAATTGTAATTAAATTAACACACAAATAAAAAAGATGAAAATATTCAAAATCAATTTATCATAATTTTCATCACATATTCTACAATGATTTATAATGATATTCATTTAAGATATATTATGGTTTATTTGGTATAGTTTTTATAACAATAAAGTTAAAGAAAAAAAATTGTTAAAATAACATATATGGTGATATAAATCTAATTTACAGTCAATTATTTTTTTGAAAAATACATCAAAAGCGACAGTTTTTCGTTTCAAATTATTTTTTTCAATGGACAGTTACAATGGATCTATGTGTTGGACATGCAATCAATTATAAGGTAGACAAATATGTAGCAGGCTGCACTTATACTTTGCACACATTTTCTTGTTACTGTGTAGTTGTCATATGCTGTTTTACTAACTTTATTAATTTTTATCATAAAATAAAAAAAACAGGATAGGGAGGAAATATTCACCTTTTGCTTTCCTCAATATTTATTTGACAAAATAAAATTCAAAGATCACAAATACATGAAATAACTATATGAGTGTCGTTGGGTTGCTGTCTTAAAAATGTATACACCACTTTCATTTTTTTTTTTCATTTAAAGTTCAGTCTGTATAGATATATTTACACTTGTATGCAAATTTGTCCACCATTACGTAAAATCACAAAGGTTCCTGTAAACTTTGACATCATAATTCAAAACATTTGACATCACAAATAAATGATTGCTGCTTGACGACAAAGGGTGATTCAGAGTCAATTTAAGGTTATTCGGAGGCAAAATATATCTTAATATCAAAAGTGTAAATAAGTTTATTCTCCAATGAGTACAAAAATGTTGTTTACAAAATGAGTTTGTCAAAACAGAGACATATATACACATATATGTCTCTGGTCAAAATAAACAGTCTTGCAGAATAAAATAAAATACTTCAAAAAATAAACCTGTTTCAAATTTTAGCCTTGGGTTGTACTTGACCAAGTGTTGATGTCATTAAAAGATAAACATAATTTATCTATTACAATTTATAATACTCTTCAAAAACTTGTGAAATTCGCACATGTATCAAGTATCATAAAATTTAATTGCAATTACTTGAATATAAGCATAAACTAATTAAGCTTACACAAAAATTAAAAAGATGAAAGTATTCACAATTAATATATAACAATTTTTATCACACATTCAACAATGATTTATTAAGACATTAAACATAGAAAAAAATTGTTAGAAAATAAAAAAAATAAAAAAATATCAGGAAAAGATGGAAAGCTTAACCAATTGCATTCCTTGCAAACAGTCTTTTCAAACAATGAAACTCTACCCTAGAATGACTTTATTTTTGCCTATGAGGTTGCAGTCTAATTGAAGTACAACCCAATCATTTACTCCTTTAAAATAAATTGTCTGCCAAAAAACATTATCAATAAATTTAAAGAAACTTGTTCATCAGGGAAAATCTATATCTGTAACAAACTTCTAACTACATTTGAGAATAAAAAAAATATTGTTTAAAAAAAATTATTCTACAAAACTGTAGTATTTTAAAACAATTAATGAAAATATAATCATTTCAAATGACATAGTTTATTTTTATTAAACAACTGCCAATTAATAACATTTTAAAGGTGTCATTTCTGCAGAAAAGTGTTCTTTCAAAAAATTGAACATTAATAAAAAAACTTATGAAAAACAGATAAATTTAGACAGATTGCTGTTCAAGCTTGGGTGTCAGAATAATCACAGAAGGTGATAGCTTGTGTTGATAATAACTAATGTTTTAAAACAGGCCCTTGTCTCATTACCTGACAGTTTGATTAACTCTTCATAAAACACAGGTAATTATCAGGTTACTAATCTACCTGAGTAATTAATGTTTTGTACAGGTGTTCTATGATCTACCTTAAGTTAATTAGTCTATTTTGTAAAGGTGTTTGTTTAATAAATATGGCTTGGTTGAATGAAAGTTGCTCAATGCTGATTAGTGATGTAAACAATTACTTATTTTATGTTGTTCATTAATGAATTAATTAGCATCAAAGAATAGGCACAATATGGGGGTGTTGTGATAAGAAAAGTTGTGAAAACTGATTAGTGTTATTGGGAGATCTGGTATATAAACTGTCTGTGTCACTGTCAACTCATACTCAAATTGTCTATCTTAGAGAAAAGTTCTATTTCACACATTGAGAATTTATCATGGATCTTAGTAGCACATATCAGAAACCAGCAAAAATGTCATTTTCTATTGAGAATCTGGCAAAGAGCAGCCGAAGTGAGAAGTCAGAGCATACTCAACCAGCTGTCATCAACTTCAATGACAGCATGTTTACGCCGGTCAAGCTTCAGTCAGAGGTATCACCAATGACCAGCACACCATTGTCACTACCACTTGCTTTACCAAACAGTGACTTGAAGTTGAAGCGAAAGCGAAATCACTCATTCGACTCAGAGAACAGCAGCCTTAACTCAACAGATTCTAAATCAAGAGAATGCATCTCACCGAATTCCACAACTGATGATTCAGACAGCAACACATCAGAATCCAGAAAGAGAGCCAGAGTTGCCTTTACTAATAACCAAGTCAATGAGTTGGAGAAACGTTACAAAAGCAGCAAGTATCTACCCATTGAAGAACGTTCAGGGATTGCTCAAAGATTAAACCTCAGTGAACAACAAATCAAGACTTGGTTCCAAAATCGTAGGATGAAAGAAAAACGTCAACAAAAAGATGGCAAGACAAGCTACTTTCCAAGTGGTGGTGTGGAAGCGTCACAACTTGCAGCTATG